>NW_028167416.1:0-22667 GCF_963513975.1 Fringilla coelebs | reverse complement strand
AAGCACTTGCTGAATTGCAGGGAAAGTCCGGGAGGCATTTGCTGTGCTGGCACACTTTCTCCTTCCTAGACAGAGTGGAAAAGCTTTTCCCTGCCGTGTAGGCGACAAGAGACGCATTAGACGGGCATCCGGAGCTGTCCGAAGGTAAGCGCCTGTTCCCGGCCTCTTTCGGCACAAGCCCCCGCTCCGGAGCGCACCGCGGCCGGCCGGAGGCTCTCTGCCGGCGAAGGTGCCTCGTCTCCGGCAAGGAAGCCTCAGCCGCTTCTCCTGCACACGGAGAGCGTGCTAGCTGCTGAAACGTGAAGAAAGAAGCTGCAGAACACTGGCACTGAGCGTGCAGCTTTCCAGCGGAGAGAAAAAGCTACTTGAACACTCTGCAAGCCTTTCCACTCCCAAAAACATGCACATGGAAGGAGCTGCTGCAAAAGCGATGCTGTGCTCGCTGCTGCTCCTCCTGAAGCTCTGGCTGCTAAATCTGAGGCTTTCCTTCCAATTTCAAGCTGCAAAGCACTTGCTGAATTGCAGGGAAAGTCCGGGAGGCATTTGCTGTGCTGGCACACTTTCTCCTTCCTAGACAGAGTGGAAAAGCTTTTCCCTGCCGTGTAGGCGACAAGAGACGCATTAGACGGGCATCCGGAGCTGTCCGAAGGTAAGCGCCTGTTCCCGGCCTCTTTCGGCACAAGCCCCCGCTCCGGAGCGCACCGCGGCCGGCCGGAGGCTCTCTGCCGGCGAAGGTGCCTCGTCTCCGGCAAGGAAGCCTCAGCCGCTTCTCCTGCACACGGAGAGCGTGCTAGCTGCTGAAACGTGAAGAAAGAAGCTGCAGAACACTGGCACTGAGCGTGCAGCTTTCCAGCGGAGAGAAAAAGCTACTTGAACACTCTGCAAGCCTTTCCACTCCCAAAAACATGCACATGGAAGGAGCTGCTGCAAAAGCGATGCTGTGCTCGCTGCTGCTCCTCCTGAAGCTCTGGCTGCTAAATCTGAGGCTTTCCTTCCAATTTCAAGCTGCAAAGCACTTGCTGAATTGCAGGGAAAGTCCGGGAGGCATTTGCTGTGCTGGCACACTTTCTCCTTCCTAGACAGAGTGGAAAAGCTTTTCCCTGCCGTGTAGGCGACAAGAGACGCATTAGACGGGCATCCGGAGCTGTCCGAAGGTAAGCGCCTGTTCCCGGCCTCTTTCGGCACAAGCCCCCGCTCCGGAGCGCACCGCGGCCGGCCGGAGGCTCTCTGCCGGCGAAGGTGCCGCTTCTCCGGCAAGGAAGCCTCAGCCGCTTCTCCTGCACACGGAGAGCGTGCTAGCTGCTGAAACGTGAAGAAAGAAGCTGCAGAACACTGGCACTGAGTCTGCAGCTTTCCAGCGGAGAGAAAAAGCTACTTGAACACTCTGCAAGCCTTTCCACTCCCAAAAACATGCACATGGAAGGAGCTGCTGCAAAAGCGATGCTGTGCTCGCTGCTGCTCCTCCTGAAGCTCTGGCTGCTAAATCTGAGGCTTTCCTTCCAATTTCAAGCTGCAAAGCACTTGCTGAATTGCAGGGAAAGTCCGGGAGGCATTTGCTGTGCTGGCACACTTTCTCCTTCCTAGACAGAGTGGAAAAGCTTTTCCCTGCCGTGTAGGCGACAAGAGACGCATTAGACGGGCATCCGGAGCTGTCCGAAGGTAAGCGCCTGTTCCCGGCCTCTTTCGGCACAAGCCCCCGCTCCGGAGCGCACCGCGGCCGGCCGGAGGCTCTCTGCCGGCGAAGGTGCCTCGTCTCCGGCAAGGAAGCCTCAGCCGCTTCTCCTGCACACGGAGAGCGTGCTAGCTGCTGAAACGTGAAGAAAGAAGCTGCAGAACACTGGCACTGAGCGTGCAGCTTTCCAGCGGAGAGAAAAAGCTACTTGAACACTCTGCAAGCCTTTCCACTCCCAAAAACATGCACATGGAAGGAGCTGCTGCAAAAGCGATGCTGTGCTCGCTGCTGCTCCTCCTGAAGCTCTGGCTGCTAAATCTGAGGCTTTCCTTCCAATTTCAAGCTGCAAAGCACTTGCTGAATTGCAGGGAAAGTCCGGGAGGCATTTGCTGTGCTGGCACACTTTCTCCTTCCTAGACAGAGTGGAAAAGCTTTTCCCTGCCGTGTAGGCGACAAGAGACGCATTAGACGGGCATCCGGAGCTGTCCGAAGGTAAGCGCCTGTTCCCGGCCTCTTTCGGCACAAGCCCCCGCTCCGGAGCGCACCGCGGCCGGCCGGAGGCTCTCTGCCGGCGAAGGTGCCTCGTCTCCGGCAAGGAAGCCTCAGCCGCTTCTCCTGCACACGGAGAGCGTGCTAGCTGCTGAAACGTGAAGAAAGAAGCTGCAGAACACTGGCACTGAGCCTGCAGCTTTCCAGCGGAGAGAAAAAGCTACTTGAACACTCTGCAAGCCTTTCCACTCCCAAAAACATGCACATGGAAGGAGCTGCTGCAAAAGCGATGCTGTGCTCGCTGCTGCTCCTCCTGAAGCTCTGGCTGCTAAATCTGAGGCTTTCCTTCCAATTTCAAGCTGCAAAGCACTTGCTGAATTGCAGGGAAAGTCCGGGAGGCATTTGCTGTGCTGGCACACTTTCTCCTTCCTAGACAGAGTGGAAAAGCTTTTCCCTGCCGTGTAGGCGACAAGAGACGCATTAGACGGGCATCCGGAGCTGTCCGAAGGTAAGCGCCTGTTCCCGGCCTCTTTCGGCACAAGCCCCCGCTCCGGAGCGCACCGCGGCCGGCCGGAGGCTCTCTGCCGGCGAAGGTGCCTCGTCTCCGGCAAGGAAGCCTCAGCCGCTTCTCCTGCACACGGAGAGCGTGCTAGCTGCTGAAACGTGAAGAAAGAAGCTGCAGAACACTGGCACTGAGCCTGCAGCTTTCCAGCGGAGAGAAAAAGCTACTTGAACACTCTGCAAGCCTTTCCACTCCCAAAAACATGCACATGGAAGGAGCTGCTGCAAAAGCGATGCTGTGCTCGCTGCTGCTCCTCCTGAAGCTCTGGCTGCTAAATCTGAGGCTTTCCTTCCAATTTCAAGCTGCAAAGCACTTGCTGAATTGCAGGGAAAGTCCGGGAGGCATTTGCTGTGCTGGCACACTTTCTCCTTCCTAGACAGAGTGGAAAAGCTTTTCCCTGCCGTGTAGGCGACAAGAGACGCATTAGACGGGCATCCGGAGCTGTCCGAAGGTAAGCGCCTGTTCCCGGCCTCTTTCGGCACAAGCCCCCGCTCCGGAGCGCACCGCGGCCGGCCGGAGGCTCTCTGCCGGCGAAGGTGCCTCGTCTCCGGCAAGGAAGCCTCAGCCGCTTCTCCTGCACACGGAGAGCGTGCTAGCTGCTGAAACGTGAAGAAAGAAGCTGCAGAACACTGGCACTGAGCGTGCAGCTTTCCAGCGGAGAGAAAAAGCTACTTGAACACTCTGCAAGCCTTTCCACTCCCAAAAACATGCACATGGAAGGAGCTGCTGCAAAAGCGATGCTGTGCTCGCTGCTGCTCCTCCTGAAGCTCTGGCTGCTAAATCTGAGGCTTTCCTTCCAATTTCAAGCTGCAAAGCACTTGCTGAATTGCAGGGAAAGTCCGGGAGGCATTTGCTGTGCTGGCACACTTTCTCCTTCCTAGACAGAGTGGAAAAGCTTTTCCCTGCCGTGTAGGCGACAAGAGACGCATTAGACGGGCATCCGGAGCTGTCCGAAGGTAAGCGCCTGTTCCCGGCCTCTTTCGGCACAAGCCCCCGCTCCGGAGCGCACCGCGGCCGGCCGGAGGCTCTCTGCCGGCGAAGGTGCCTCGTCTCCGGCAAGGAAGCCTCAGCCGCTTCTCCTGCACACGGAGAGCGTGCTAGCTGCTGAAACGTGAAGAAAGAAGCTGCAGAACACTGGCACTGAGCGTGCAGCTTTCCAGCGGAGAGAAAAAGCTACTTGAACACTCTGCAAGCCTTTCCACTCCCAAAAACATGCACATGGAAGGAGCTGCTGCAAAAGCGATGCTGTGCTCGCTGCTGCTCCTCCTGAAGCTCTGGCTGCTAAATCTGAGGCTTTCCTTCCAATTTCAAGCTGCAAAGCACTTGCTGAATTGCAGGGAAAGTCCGGGAGGCATTTGCTGTGCTGGCACACTTTCTCCTTCCTAGACAGAGTGGAAAAGCTTTTCCCTGCCGTGTAGGCGACAAGAGACGCATTAGACGGGCATCCGGAGCTGTCCGAAGGTAAGCGCCTGTTCCCGGCCTCTTTCGGCACAAGCCCCCGCTCCGGAGCGCACCGCGGCCGGCCGGAGGCTCTCTGCCGGCGAAGGTGCCGCTTCTCCGGCAAGGAAGCCTCAGCCGCTTCTCCTGCACACGGAGAGCGTGCTAGCTGCTGAAACGTGAAGAAAGAAGCTGCAGAACACTGGCACTGAGTCTGCAGCTTTCCAGCGGAGAGAAAAAGCTACTTGAACACTCTGCAAGCCTTTCCACTCCCAAAAACATGCACATGGAAGGAGCTGCTGCAAAAGCGATGCTGTGCTCGCTGCTGCTCCTCCTGAAGCTCTGGCTGCTAAATCTGAGGCTTTCCTTCCAATTTCAAGCTGCAAAGCACTTGCTGAATTGCAGGGAAAGTCCGGGAGGCATTTGCTGTGCTGGCACACTTTCTCCTTCCTAGACAGAGTGGAAAAGCTTTTCCCTGCCGTGTAGGCGACAAGAGACGCATTAGACGGGCATCCGGAGCTGTCCGAAGGTAAGCGCCTGTTCCCGGCCTCTTTCGGCACAAGCCCCCGCTCCGGAGCGCACCGCGGCCGGCCGGAGGCTCTCTGCCGGCGAAGGTGCCTCGTCTCCGGCAAGGAAGCCTCAGCCGCTTCTCCTGCACACGGAGAGCGTGCTAGCTGCTGAAACGTGAAGAAAGAAGCTGCAGAACACTGGCACTGAGCCTGCAGCTTTCCAGCGGAGAGAAAAAGCTACTTGAACACTCTGCAAGCCTTTCCACTCCCAAAAACATGCACATGGAAGGAGCTGCTGCAAAAGCGATGCTGTGCTCGCTGCTGCTCCTCCTGAAGCTCTGGCTGCTAAATCTGAGGCTTTCCTTCCAATTTCAAGCTGCAAAGCACTTGCTGAATTGCAGGGAAAGTCCGGGAGGCATTTGCTGTGCTGGCACACTTTCTCCTTCCTAGACAGAGTGGAAAAGCTTTTCCCTGCCGTGTAGGCGACAAGAGACGCATTAGACGGGCATCCGGAGCTGTCCGAAGGTAAGCGCCTGTTCCCGGCCTCTTTCGGCACAAGCCCCCGCTCCGGAGCGCACCGCGGCCGGCCGGAGGCTCTCTGCCGGCGAAGGTGCCTCGTCTCCGGCAAGGAAGCCTCAGCCGCTTCTCCTGCACACGGAGAGCGTGCTAGCTGCTGAAACGTGAAGAAAGAAGCTGCAGAACACTGGCACTGAGCGTGCAGCTTTCCAGCGGAGAGAAAAAGCTACTTGAACACTCTGCAAGCCTTTCCACTCCCAAAAACATGCACATGGAAGGAGCTGCTGCAAAAGCGATGCTGTGCTCGCTGCTGCTCCTCCTGAAGCTCTGGCTGCTAAATCTGAGGCTTTCCTTCCAATTTCAAGCTGCAAAGCACTTGCTGAATTGCAGGGAAAGTCCGGGAGGCATTTGCTGTGCTGGCACACTTTCTCCTTCCTAGACAGAGTGGAAAAGCTTTTCCCTGCCGTGTAGGCGACAAGAGACGCATTAGACGGGCATCCGGAGCTGTCCGAAGGTAAGCGCCTGTTCCCGGCCTCTTTCGGCACAAGCCCCCGCTCCGGAGCGCACCGCGGCCGGCCGGAGGCTCTCTGCCGGCGAAGGTGCCGCTTCTCCGGCAAGGAAGCCTCAGCCGCTTCTCCTGCACACGGAGAGCGTGCTAGCTGCTGAAACGTGAAGAAAGAAGCTGCAGAACACTGGCACTGAGTCTGCAGCTTTCCAGCGGAGAGAAAAAGCTACTTGAACACTCTGCAAGCCTTTCCACTCCCAAAAACATGCACATGGAAGGAGCTGCTGCAAAAGCGATGCTGTGCTCGCTGCTGCTCCTCCTGAAGCTCTGGCTGCTAAATCTGAGGCTTTCCTTCCAATTTCAAGCTGCAAAGCACTTGCTGAATTGCAGGGAAAGTCCGGGAGGCATTTGCTGTGCTGGCACACTTTCTCCTTCCTAGACAGAGTGGAAAAGCTTTTCCCTGCCGTGTAGGCGACAAGAGACGCATTAGACGGGCATCCGGAGCTGTCCGAAGGTAAGCGCCTGTTCCCGGCCTCTTTCGGCACAAGCCCCCGCTCCGGAGCGCACCGCGGCCGGCCGGAGGCTCTCTGCCGGCGAAGGTGCCTCGTCTCCGGCAAGGAAGCCTCAGCCGCTTCTCCTGCACACGGAGAGCGTGCTAGCTGCTGAAACGTGAAGAAAGAAGCTGCAGAACACTGGCACTGAGCGTGCAGCTTTCCAGCGGAGAGAAAAAGCTACTTGAACACTCTGCAAGCCTTTCCACTCCCAAAAACATGCACATGGAAGGAGCTGCTGCAAAAGCGATGCTGTGCTCGCTGCTGCTCCTCCTGAAGCTCTGGCTGCTAAATCTGAGGCTTTCCTTCCAATTTCAAGCTGCAAAGCACTTGCTGAATTGCAGGGAAAGTCCGGGAGGCATTTGCTGTGCTGGCACACTTTCTCCTTCCTAGACAGAGTGGAAAAGCTTTTCCCTGCCGTGTAGGCGACAAGAGACGCATTAGACGGGCATCCGGAGCTGTCCGAAGGTAAGCGCCTGTTCCCGGCCTCTTTCGGCACAAGCCCCCGCTCCGGAGCGCACCGCGGCCGGCCGGAGGCTCTCTGCCGGCGAAGGTGCCTCGTCTCCGGCAAGGAAGCCTCAGCCGCTTCTCCTGCACACGGAGAGCGTGCTAGCTGCTGAAACGTGAAGAAAGAAGCTGCAGAACACTGGCACTGAGCGTGCAGCTTTCCAGCGGAGAGAAAAAGCTACTTGAACACTCTGCAAGCCTTTCCACTCCCAAAAACATGCACATGGAAGGAGCTGCTGCAAAAGCGATGCTGTGCTCGCTGCTGCTCCTCCTGAAGCTCTGGCTGCTAAATCTGAGGCTTTCCTTCCAATTTCAAGCTGCAAAGCACTTGCTGAATTGCAGGGAAAGTCCGGGAGGCATTTGCTGTGCTGGCACACTTTCTCCTTCCTAGACAGAGTGGAAAAGCTTTTCCCTGCCGTGTAGGCGACAAGAGACGCATTAGACGGGCATCCGGAGCTGTCCGAAGGTAAGCGCCTGTTCCCGGCCTCTTTCGGCACAAGCCCCCGCTCCGGAGCGCACCGCGGCCGGCCGGAGGCTCTCTGCCGGCGAAGGTGCCTCGTCTCCGGCAAGGAAGCCTCAGCCGCTTCTCCTGCACACGGAGAGCGTGCTAGCTGCTGAAACGTGAAGAAAGAAGCTGCAGAACACTGGCACTGAGCGTGCAGCTTTCCAGCGGAGAGAAAAAGCTACTTGAACACTCTGCAAGCCTTTCCACTCCCAAAAACATGCACATGGAAGGAGCTGCTGCAAAAGCGATGCTGTGCTCGCTGCTGCTCCTCCTGAAGCTCTGGCTGCTAAATCTGAGGCTTTCCTTCCAATTTCAAGCTGCAAAGCACTTGCTGAATTGCAGGGAAAGTCCGGGAGGCATTTGCTGTGCTGGCACACTTTCTCCTTCCTAGACAGAGTGGAAAAGCTTTTCCCTGCCGTGTAGGCGACAAGAGACGCATTAGACGGGCATCCGGAGCTGTCCGAAGGTAAGCGCCTGTTCCCGGCCTCTTTCGGCACAAGCCCCCGCTCCGGAGCGCACCGCGGCCGGCCGGAGGCTCTCTGCCGGCGAAGGTGCCTCGTCTCCGGCAAGGAAGCCTCAGCCGCTTCTCCTGCACACGGAGAGCGTGCTAGCTGCTGAAACGTGAAGAAAGAAGCTGCAGAACACTGGCACTGAGCGTGCAGCTTTCCAGCGGAGAGAAAAAGCTACTTGAACACTCTGCAAGCCTTTCCACTCCCAAAAACATGCACATGGAAGGAGCTGCTGCAAAAGCGATGCTGTGCTCGCTGCTGCTCCTCCTGAAGCTCTGGCTGCTAAATCTGAGGCTTTCCTTCCAATTTCAAGCTGCAAAGCACTTGCTGAATTGCAGGGAAAGTCCGGGAGGCATTTGCTGTGCTGGCACACTTTCTCCTTCCTAGACAGAGTGGAAAAGCTTTTCCCTGCCGTGTAGGCGACAAGAGACGCATTAGACGGGCATCCGGAGCTGTCCGAAGGTAAGCGCCTGTTCCCGGCCTCTTTCGGCACAAGCCCCCGCTCCGGAGCGCACCGCGGCCGGCCGGAGGCTCTCTGCCGGCGAAGGTGCCTCGTCTCCGGCAAGGAAGCCTCAGCCGCTTCTCCTGCACACGGAGAGCGTGCTAGCTGCTGAAACGTGAAGAAAGAAGCTGCAGAACACTGGCACTGAGCCTGCAGCTTTCCAGCGGAGAGAAAAAGCTACTTGAACACTCTGCAAGCCTTTCCACTCCCAAAAACATGCACATGGAAGGAGCTGCTGCAAAAGCGATGCTGTGCTCGCTGCTGCTCCTCCTGAAGCTCTGGCTGCTAAATCTGAGGCTTTCCTTCCAATTTCAAGCTGCAAAGCACTTGCTGAATTGCAGGGAAAGTCCGGGAGGCATTTGCTGTGCTGGCACACTTTCTCCTTCCTAGACAGAGTGGAAAAGCTTTTCCCTGCCGTGTAGGCGACAAGAGACGCATTAGACGGGCATCCGGAGCTGTCCGAAGGTAAGCGCCTGTTCCCGGCCTCTTTCGGCACAAGCCCCCGCTCCGGAGCGCACCGCGGCCGGCCGGAGGCTCTCTGCCGGCGAAGGTGCCTCGTCTCCGGCAAGGAAGCCTCAGCCGCTTCTCCTGCACACGGAGAGCGTGCTAGCTGCTGAAACGTGAAGAAAGAAGCTGCAGAACACTGGCACTGAGCGTGCAGCTTTCCAGCGGAGAGAAAAAGCTACTTGAACACTCTGCAAGCCTTTCCACTCCCAAAAACATGCACATGGAAGGAGCTGCTGCAAAAGCGATGCTGTGCTCGCTGCTGCTCCTCCTGAAGCTCTGGCTGCTAAATCTGAGGCTTTCCTTCCAATTTCAAGCTGCAAAGCACTTGCTGAATTGCAGGGAAAGTCCGGGAGGCATTTGCTGTGCTGGCACACTTTCTCCTTCCTAGACAGAGTGGAAAAGCTTTTCCCTGCCGTGTAGGCGACAAGAGACGCATTAGACGGGCATCCGGAGCTGTCCGAAGGTAAGCGCCTGTTCCCGGCCTCTTTCGGCACAAGCCCCCGCTCCGGAGCGCACCGCGGCCGGCCGGAGGCTCTCTGCCGGCGAAGGTGCCTCGTCTCCGGCAAGGAAGCCTCAGCCGCTTCTCCTGCACACGGAGAGCGTGCTAGCTGCTGAAACGTGAAGAAAGAAGCTGCAGAACACTGGCACTGAGCGTGCAGCTTTCCAGCGGAGAGAAAAAGCTACTTGAACACTCTGCAAGCCTTTCCACTCCCAAAAACATGCACATGGAAGGAGCTGCTGCAAAAGCGATGCTGTGCTCGCTGCTGCTCCTCCTGAAGCTCTGGCTGCTAAATCTGAGGCTTTCCTTCCAATTTCAAGCTGCAAAGCACTTGCTGAATTGCAGGGAAAGTCCGGGAGGCATTTGCTGTGCTGGCACACTTTCTCCTTCCTAGACAGAGTGGAAAAGCTTTTCCCTGCCGTGTAGGCGACAAGAGACGCATTAGACGGGCATCCGGAGCTGTCCGAAGGTAAGCGCCTGTTCCCGGCCTCTTTCGGCACAAGCCCCCGCTCCGGAGCGCACCGCGGCCGGCCGGAGGCTCTCTGCCGGCGAAGGTGCCTCGTCTCCGGCAAGGAAGCCTCAGCCGCTTCTCCTGCACACGGAGAGCGTGCTAGCTGCTGAAACGTGAAGAAAGAAGCTGCAGAACACTGGCACTGAGCGTGCAGCTTTCCAGCGGAGAGAAAAAGCTACTTGAACACTCTGCAAGCCTTTCCACTCCCAAAAACATGCACATGGAAGGAGCTGCTGCAAAAGCGATGCTGTGCTCGCTGCTGCTCCTCCTGAAGCTCTGGCTGCTAAATCTGAGGCTTTCCTTCCAATTTCAAGCTGCAAAGCACTTGCTGAATTGCAGGGAAAGTCCGGGAGGCATTTGCTGTGCTGGCACACTTTCTCCTTCCTAGACAGAGTGGAAAAGCTTTTCCCTGCCGTGTAGGCGACAAGAGACGCATTAGACGGGCATCCGGAGCTGTCCGAAGGTAAGCGCCTGTTGCCGGCCTCTTTCGGCACAAGCCCCCGCTCCGGAGCGCACCGCGGCCGGCCGGAGGCTCTCTGCCGGCGAAGGTGCCTCGTCTCCGGCAAGGAAGCCTCAGCCGCTTCTCCTGCACACGGAGAGCGTGCTAGCTGCTGAAACGTGAAGAAAGAAGCTGCAGAACACTGGCACTGAGCGTGCAGCTTTCCAGCGGAGAGAAAAAGCTACTTGAACACTCTGCAAGCCTTTCCACTCCCAAAAACATGCACATGGAAGGAGCTGCTGCAAAAGCGATGCTGTGCTCGCTGCTGCTCCTCCTGAAGCTCTGGCTGCTAAATCTGAGGCTTTCCTTCCAATTTCAAGCTGCAAAGCACTTGCTGAATTGCAGGGAAAGTCCGGGAGGCATTTGCTGTGCTGGCACACTTTCTCCTTCCTAGACAGAGTGGAAAAGCTTTTCCCTGCCGTGTAGGCGACAAGAGACGCATTAGACGGGCATCCGGAGCTGTCCGAAGGTAAGCGCCTGTTCCCGGCCTCTTTCGGCACAAGCCCCCGCTCCGGAGCGCACCGCGGCCGGCCGGAGGCTCTCTGCCGGCGAAGGTGCCTCGTCTCCGGCAAGGAAGCCTCAGCCGCTTCTCCTGCACACGGAGAGCGTGCTAGCTGCTGAAACGTGAAGAAAGAAGCTGCAGAACACTGGCACTGAGCGTGCAGCTTTCCAGCGGAGAGAAAAAGCTACTTGAACACTCTGCAAGCCTTTCCACTCCCAAAAACATGCACATGGAAGGAGCTGCTGCAAAAGCGATGCTGTGCTCGCTGCTGCTCCTCCTGAAGCTCTGGCTGCTAAATCTGAGGCTTTCCTTCCAATTTCAAGCTGCAAAGCACTTGCTGAATTGCAGGGAAAGTCCGGGAGGCATTTGCTGTGCTGGCACACTTTCTCCTTCCTAGACAGAGTGGAAAAGCTTTTCCCTGCCGTGTAGGCGACAAGAGACGCATTAGACGGGCATCCGGAGCTGTCCGAAGGTAAGCGCCTGTTCCCGGCCTCTTTCGGCACAAGCCCCCGCTCCGGAGCGCACCGCGGCCGGCCGGAGGCTCTCTGCCGGCGAAGGTGCCTCGTCTCCGGCAAGGAAGCCTCAGCCGCTTCTCCTGCACACGGAGAGCGTGCTAGCTGCTGAAACGTGAAGAAAGAAGCTGCAGAACACTGGCACTGAGCGTGCAGCTTTCCAGCGGAGAGAAAAAGCTACTTGAACACTCTGCAAGCCTTTCCACTCCCAAAAACATGCACATGGAAGGAGCTGCTGCAAAAGCGATGCTGTGCTCGCTGCTGCTCCTCCTGAAGCTCTGGCTGCTAAATCTGAGGCTTTCCTTCCAATTTCAAGCTGCAAAGCACTTGCTGAATTGCAGGGAAAGTCCGGGAGGCATTTGCTGTGCTGGCACACTTTCTCCTTCCTAGACAGAGTGGAAAAGCTTTTCCCTGCCGTGTAGGCGACAAGAGACGCATTAGACGGGCATCCGGAGCTGTCCGAAGGTAAGCGCCTGTTCCCGGCCTCTTTCGGCACAAGCCCCCGCTCCGGAGCGCACCGCGGCCGGCCGGAGGCTCTCTGCCGGCGAAGGTGCCTCGTCTCCGGCAAGGAAGCCTCAGCCGCTTCTCCTGCACACGGAGAGCGTGCTAGCTGCTGAAACGTGAAGAAAGAAGCTGCAGAACACTGGCACTGAGCGTGCAGCTTTCCAGCGGAGAGAAAAAGCTACTTGAACACTCTGCAAGCCTTTCCACTCCCAAAAACATGCACATGGAAGGAGCTGCTGCAAAAGCGATGCTGTGCTCGCTGCTGCTCCTCCTGAAGCTCTGGCTGCTAAATCTGAGGCTTTCCTTCCAATTTCAAGCTGCAAAGCACTTGCTGAATTGCAGGGAAAGTCCGGGAGGCATTTGCTGTGCTGGCACACTTTCTCCTTCCTAGACAGAGTGGAAAAGCTTTTCCCTGCCGTGTAGGCGACAAGAGACGCATTAGACGGGCATCCGGAGCTGTCCGAAGGTAAGCGCCTGTTCCCGGCCTCTTTCGGCACAAGCCCCCGCTCCGGAGCGCACCGCGGCCGGCCGGAGGCTCTCTGCCGGCGAAGGTGCCTCGTCTCCGGCAAGGAAGCCTCAGCCGCTTCTCCTGCACACGGAGAGCGTGCTAGCTGCTGAAACGTGAAGAAAGAAGCTGCAGAACACTGGCACTGAGCGTGCAGCTTTCCAGCGGAGAGAAAAAGCTACTTGAACACTCTGCAAGCCTTTCCACTCCCAAAAACATGCACATGGAAGGAGCTGCTGCAAAAGCGATGCTGTGCTCGCTGCTGCTCCTCCTGAAGCTCTGGCTGCTAAATCTGAGGCTTTCCTTCCAATTTCAAGCTGCAAAGCACTTGCTGAATTGCAGGGAAAGTCCGGGAGGCATTTGCTGTGCTGGCACACTTTCTCCTTCCTAGACAGAGTGGAAAAGCTTTTCCCTGCCGTGTAGGCGACAAGAGACGCATTAGACGGGCATCCGGAGCTGTCCGAAGGTAAGCGCCTGTTCCCGGCCTCTTTCGGCACAAGCCCCCGCTCCGGAGCGCACCGCGGCCGGCCGGAGGCTCTCTGCCGGCGAAGGTGCCTCGTCTCCGGCAAGGAAGCCTCAGCCGCTTCTCCTGCACACGGAGAGCGTGCTAGCTGCTGAAACGTGAAGAAAGAAGCTGCAGAACACTGGCACTGAGCGTGCAGCTTTCCAGCGGAGAGAAAAAGCTACTTGAACACTCTGCAAGCCTTTCCACTCCCAAAAACATGCACATGGAAGGAGCTGCTGCAAAAGCGATGCTGTGCTCGCTGCTGCTCCTCCTGAAGCTCTGGCTGCTAAATCTGAGGCTTTCCTTCCAATTTCAAGCTGCAAAGCACTTGCTGAATTGCAGGGAAAGTCCGGGAGGCATTTGCTGTGCTGGCACACTTTCTCCTTCCTAGACAGAGTGGAAAAGCTTTTCCCTGCCGTGTAGGCGACAAGAGACGCATTAGACGGGCATCCGGAGCTGTCCGAAGGTAAGCGCCTGTTCCCGGCCTCTTTCGGCACAAGCCCCCGCTCCGGAGCGCACCGCGGCCGGCCGGAGGCTCTCTGCCGGCGAAGGTGCCTCGTCTCCGGCAAGGAAGCCTCAGCCGCTTCTCCTGCACACGGAGAGCGTGCTAGCTGCTGAAACGTGAAGAAAGAAGCTGCAGAACACTGGCACTGAGCGTGCAGCTTTCCAGCGGAGAGAAAAAGCTACTTGAACACTCTGCAAGCCTTTCCACTCCCAAAAACATGCACATGGAAGGAGCTGCTGCAAAAGCGATGCTGTGCTCGCTGCTGCTCCTCCTGAAGCTCTGGCTGCTAAATCTGAGGCTTTCCTTCCAATTTCAAGCTGCAAAGCACTTGCTGAATTGCAGGGAAAGTCCGGGAGGCATTTGCTGTGCTGGCACACTTTCTCCTTCCTAGACAGAGTGGAAAAGCTTTTCCCTGCCGTGTAGGCGACAAGAGACGCATTAGACGGGCATCCGGAGCTGTCCGAAGGTAAGCGCCTGTTCCCGGCCTCTTTCGGCACAAGCCCCCGCTCCGGAGCGCACCGCGGCCGGCCGGAGGCTCTCTGCCGGCGAAGGTGCCTCGTCTCCGGCAAGGAAGCCTCAGCCGCTTCTCCTGCACACGGAGAGCGTGCTAGCTGCTGAAACGTGAAGAAAGAAGCTGCAGAACACTGGCACTGAGCGTGCAGCTTTCCAGCGGAGAGAAAAAGCTACTTGAACACTCTGCAAGCCTTTCCACTCCCAAAAACATGCACATGGAAGGAGCTGCTGCAAAAGCGATGCTGTGCTCGCTGCTGCTCCTCCTGAAGCTCTGGCTGCTAAATCTGAGGCTTTCCTTCCAATTTCAAGCTGCAAAGCACTTGCTGAATTGCAGGGAAAGTCCGGGAGGCATTTGCTGTGCTGGCACACTTTCTCCTTCCTAGACAGAGTGGAAAAGCTTTTCCCTGCCGTGTAGGCGACAAGAGACGCATTAGACGGGCATCCGGAGCTGTCCGAAGGTAAGCGCCTGTTCCCGGCCTCTTTCGGCACAAGCCCCCGCTCCGGAGCGCACCGCGGCCGGCCGGAGGCTCTCTGCCGGCGAAGGTGCCTCGTCTCCGGCAAGGAAGCCTCAGCCGCTTCTCCTGCACACGGAGAGCGTGCTAGCTGCTGAAACGTGAAGAAAGAAGCTGCAGAACACTGGCACTGAGCCTGCAGCTTTCCAGCGGAGAGAAAAAGCTACTTGAACACTCTGCAAGCCTTTCCACTCCCAAAAACATGCACATGGAAGGAGCTGCTGCAAAAGCGATGCTGTGCTCGCTGCTGCTCCTCCTGAAGCTCTGGCTGCTAAATCTGAGGCTTTCCTTCCAATTTCAAGCTGCAAAGCACTTGCTGAATTGCAGGGAAAGTCCGGGAGGCATTTGCTGTGCTGGCACACTTTCTCCTTCCTAGACAGAGTGGAAAAGCTTTTCCCTGCCGTGTAGGCGACAAGAGACGCATTAGACGGGCATCCGGAGCTGTCCGAAGGTAAGCGCCTGTTCCCGGCCTCTTTCGGCACAAGCCCCGCTCCGGAGCGCACCGCGGCCGGCCGGAGGCTCTCTGCCGGCGAAGGTGCCTCGTCTCCGGCAAGGAAGCCTCAGCCGCTTCTCCTGCACACGGAGAGCGTGCTAGCTGCTGAAACGTGAAGAAAGAAGCTGCAGAACACTGGCACTGAGCCTGCAGCTTTCCAGCGGAGAGAAAAAGCTACTTGAACACTCTGCAAGCCTTTCCACTCCCAAAAACATGCACATGGAAGGAGCTGCTGCAAAAGCGATGCTGTGCTCGCTGCTGCTCCTCCTGAAGCTCTGGCTGCTAAATCTGAGGCTTTCCTTCCAATTTCAAGCTGCAAAGCACTTGCTGAATTGCAGGGAAAGTCCGGGAGGCATTTGCTGTGCTGGCACACTTTCTCCTTCCTAGACAGAGTGGAAAAGCTTTTCCCTGCCGTGTAGGCGACAAGAGACGCATTAGACGGGCATCCGGAGCTGTCCGAAGGTAAGCGCCTGTTCCCGGCCTCTTTCGGCACAAGCCCCCGCTCCGGAGCGCACCGCGGCCGGCCGGAGGCTCTCTGCCGGCGAAGGTGCCTCGTCTCCGGCAAGGAAGCCTCAGCCGCTTCTCCTGCACACGGAGAGCGTGCTAGCTGCTGAAACGTGAAGAAAGAAGCTGCAGAACACTGGCACTGAGCGTGCAGCTTTCCAGCGGAGAGAAAAAGCTACTTGAACACTCTGCAAGCCTTTCCACTCCCAAAAACATGCACATGGAAGGAGCTGCTGCAAAAGCGATGCTGTGCTCGCTGCTGCTCCTCCTGAAGCTCTGGCTGCTAAATCTGAGGCTTTCCTTCCAATTTCAAGCTGCAAAGCACTTGCTGAATTGCAGGGAAAGTCCGGGAGGCATTTGCTGTGCTGGCACACTTTCTCCTTCCTAGACAGAGTGGAAAAGCTTTTCCCTGCCGTGTAGGCGACAAGAGACGCATTAGACGGGCATCCGGAGCTGTCCGAAGGTAAGCGCCTGTTCCCGGCCTCTTTCGGCACAAGCCCCCGCTCCGGAGCGCACCGCGGCCGGCCGGAGGCTCTCTGCCGGCGAAGGTGCCTCGTCTCCGGCAAGGAAGCCTCAGCCGCTTCTCCTGCACACGGAGAGCGTGCTAGCTGCTGAAACGTGAAGAAAGAAGCTGCAGAACACTGGCACTGAGCGTGCAGCTTTCCAGCGGAGAGAAAAAGCTACTTGAACACTCTGCAAGCCTTTCCACTCCCAAAAACATGCACATGGAAGGAGCTGCTGCAAAAGCGATGCTGTGCTCGCTGCTGCTCCTCCTGAAGCTCTGGCTGCTAAATCTGAGGCTTTCCTTCCAATTTCAAGCTGCAAAGCACTTGCTGAATTGCAGGGAAAGTCCGGGAGGCATTTGCTGTGCTGGCACACTTTCTCCTTCCTAGACAGAGTGGAAAAGCTTTTCCCTGCCGTGTAGGCGACAAGAGACGCATTAGACGGGCATCCGGAGCTGTCCGAAGGTAAGCGCCTGTTCCCGGCCTCTTTCGGCACAAGCCCCCGCTCCGGAGCGCACCGCGGCCGGCCGGAGGCTCTCTGCCGGCGAAGGTGCCTCGTCTCCGGCAAGGAAGCCTCAGCCGCTTCTCCTGCACACGGAGAGCGTGCTAGCTGCTGAAACGTGAAGAAAGAAGCTGCAGAACACTGGCACTGAGCGTGCAGCTTTCCAGCGGAGAGAAAAAGCTACTTGAACACTCTGCAAGCCTTTCCACTCCCAAAAACATGCACATGGAAGGAGCTGCTGCAAAAGCGATGCTGTGCTCGCTGCTGCTCCTCCTGAAGCTCTGGCTGCTAAATCTGAGGCTTTCCTTCCAATTTCAAGCTGCAAAGCACTTGCTGAATTGCAGGGAAAGTCCGGGAGGCATTTGCTGTGCTGGCACACTTTCTCCTTCCTAGACAGAGTGGAAAAGCTTTTCCCTGCCGTGTAGGCGACAAGAGACGCATTAGACGGGCATCCGGAGCTGTCCGAAGGTAAGCGCCTGTTCCCGGCCTCTTTCGGCACAAGCCCCCGCTCCGGAGCGCACCGCGGCCGGCCGGAGGCTCTCTGCCGGCGAAGGTGCCTCGTCTCCGGCAAGGAAGCCTCAGCCGCTTCTCCTGCACACGGAGAGCGTGCTAGCTGCTGAAACGTGAAGAAAGAAGCTGCAGAACACTGGCACTGAGCGTGCAGCTTTCCAGCGGAGAGAAAAAGCTACTTGAACACTCTGCAAGCCTTTCCACTCCCAAAAACATGCACATGGAAGGAGCTGCTGCAAAAGCGATGCTGTGCTCGCTGCTGCTCCTCCTGAAGCTCTGGCTGCTAAATCTGAGGCTTTCCTTCCAATTTCAAGCTGCAAAGCACTTGCTGAATTGCAGGGAAAGTCCGGGAGGCATTTGCTGTGCTGGCACACTTTCTCCTTCCTAGACAGAGTGGAAAAGCTTTTCCCTGCCGTGTAGGCGACAAGAGACGCATTAGACGGGCATCCGGAGCTGTCCGAAGGTAAGCGCCTGTTCCCGGCCTCTTTCGGCACAAGCCCCCGCTCCGGAGCGCACCGCGGCCGGCCGGAGGCTCTCTGCCGGCGAAGGTGCCTCGTCTCCGGCAAGGAAGCCTCAGCCGCTTCTCCTGCACACGGAGAGCGTGCTAGCTGCTGAAACGTGAAGAAAGAAGCTGCAGAACACTGGCACTGAGCCTGCAGCTTTCCAGCGGAGAGAAAAAGCTACTTGAACACTCTGCAAGCCTTTCCACTCCCAAAAACATGCACATGGAAGGAGCTGCTGCAAAAGCGATGCTGTGCTCGCTGCTGCTCCTCCTGAAGCTCTGGCTGCTAAATCTGAGGCTTTCCTTCCAATTTCAAGCTGCAAAGCACTTGCTGAATTGCAGGGAAAGTCCGGGAGGCATTTGCTGTGCTGGCACACTTTCTCCTTCCTAGACAGAGTGGAAAAGCTTTTCCCTGCCGTGTAGGCGACAAGAGACGCATTAGACGGGCATCCGGAGCTGTCCGAAGGTAAGCGCCTGTTCCCGGCCTCTTTCGGCACAAGCCCCCGCTCCGGAGCGCACCGCGGCCGGCCGGAGGCTCTCTGCCGGCGAAGGTGCCTCGTCTCCGGCAAGGAAGCCTCAGCCGCTTCTCCTGCACACGGAGAGCGTGCTAGCTGCTGAAACGTGAAGAAAGAAGCTGCAGAACACTGGCACTGAGCCTGCAGCTTTCCAGCGGAGAGAAAAAGCTACTTGAACACTCTGCAAGCCTTTCCACTCCCAAAAACATGCACATGGAAGGAGCTGCTGCAAAAGCGATGCTGTGCTCGCTGCTGCTCCTCCTGAAGCTCTGGCTGCTAAATCTGAGGCTTTCCTTCCAATTTCAAGCTGCAAAGCACTTGCTGAATTGCAGGGAAAGTCCGGGAGGCATTTGCTGTGCTGGCACACTTTCTCCTTCCTAGACAGAGTGGAAAAGCTTTTCCCTGCCGTGTAGGCGACAAGAGACGCATTAGACGGGCATCCGGAGCTGTCCGAAGGTAAGCGCCTGTTCCCGGCCTCTTTCGGCACAAGCCCCCGCTCCGGAGCGCACCGCGGCCGGCCGGAGGCTCTCTGCCGGCGAAGGTGCCTCGTCTCCGGCAAGGAAGCCTCAGCCGCTTCTCCTGCACACGGAGAGCGTGCTAGCTGCTGAAACGTGAAGAAAGAAGCTGCAGAACACTGGCACTGAGCGTGCAGCTTTCCAGCGGAGAGAAAAAGCTACTTGAACACTCTGCAAGCCTTTCCACTCCCAAAAACATGCACATGGAAGGAGCTGCTGCAAAAGCGATGCTGTGCTCGCTGCTGCTCCTCCTGAAGCTCTGGCTGCTAAATCTGAGGCTTTCCTTCCAATTTCAAGCTGCAAAGCACTTGCTGAATTGCAGGGAAAGTCCGGGAGGCATTTGCTGTGCTGGCACACTTTCTCCTTCCTAGACAGAGTGGAAAAGCTTTTCCCTGCCGTGTAGGCGACAAGAGACGCATTAGACGGGCATCCGGAGCTGTCCGAAGGTAAGCGCCTGTTCCCGGCCTCTTTCGGCACAAGCCCCCGCTCCGGAGCGCACCGCGGCCGGCCGGAGGCTCTCTGCCGGCGAAGGTGCCTCGTCTCCGGCAAGGAAGCCTCAGCCGCTTCTCCTGCACACGGAGAGCGTGCTAGCTGCTGAAACGTGAAGAAAGAAGCTGCAGAACACTGGCACTGAGCGTGCAGCTTTCCAGCGGAGAGAAAAAGCTACTTGAACACTCTGCAAGCCTTTCCACTCCCAAAAACATGCACATGGAAGGAGCTGCTGCAAAAGCGATGCTGTGCTCGCTGCTGCTCCTCCTGAAGCTCTGGCTGCTAAATCTGAGGCTTTCCTTCCAATTTCAAGCTGCAAAGCACTTGCTGAATTGCAGGGAAAGTCCGGGAGGCATTTGCTGTGCTGGCACACTTTCTCCTTCCTAGACAGAGTGGAAAAGCTTTTCCCTGCCGTGTAGGCGACAAGAGACGCATTAGACGGGCATCCGGAGCTGTCCGAAGGTAAGCGCCTGTTGCCGGCCTCTTTCGGCACAAGCCCCCGCTCCGGAGCGCACCGCGGCCGGCCGGAGGCTCTCTGCCGGCGAAGGTGCCTCGTCTCCGGCAAGGAAGCCTCAGCCGCTTCTCCTGCACACGGAGAGCGTGCTAGCTGCTGAAACGTGAAGAAAGAAGCTGCAGAACACTGGCACTGAGCGTGCAGCTTTCCAGCGGAGAGAAAAAGCTACTTGAACACTCTGCAAGCCTTTCCACTCCCAAAAACATGCACATGGAAGGAGCTGCTGCAAAAGCGATGCTGTGCTCGCTGCTGCTCCTCCTGAAGCTCTGGCTGCTAAATCTGAGGCTTTCCTTCCAATTTCAAGCTGCAAAGCACTTGCTGAATTGCAGGGAAAGTCCGGGAGGCATTTGCTGTGCTGGCACACTTTCTCCTTCCTAGACAGAGTGGAAAAGCTTTTCCCTGCCGTGTAGGCGACAAGAGACGCATTAGACGGGCATCCGGAGCTGTCCGAAGGTAAGCGCCTGTTCCCGGCCTCTTTCGGCACAAGCCCCCGCTCCGGAGCGCACCGCGGCCGGCCGGAGGCTCTCTGCCGGCGAAGGTGCCTCGTCTCCGGCAAGGAAGCCTCAGCCGCTTCTCCTGCACACGGAGAGCGTGCTAGCTGCTGAAACGTGAAGAAAGAAGCTGCAGAACACTGGCACTGAGCGTGCAGCTTTCCAGCGGAGAGAAAAAGCTACTTGAACACTCTGCAAGCCTTTCCACTCCCAAAAACATGCACATGGAAGGAGCTGCTGCAAAAGCGATGCTGTGCTCGCTGCTGCTCCTCCTGAAGCTCTGGCTGCTAAATCTGAGGCTTTCCTTCAATTTCAAGCTGCAAAGCACTTGCTGAATTGCAGGGAAAGTCCGGGAGGCATTTGCTGTGCTGGCACACTTTCTCCTTCCTAGACAGAGTGGAAAAGCTTTTCCCTGCCGTGTAGGCGACAAGAGACGCATTAGACGGGCATCCGGAGCTGTCCGAAGGTAAGCGCCTGTTCCCGGCCTCTTTCGGCACAAGCCCCCGCTCCGGAGCGCACCGCGGCCGGCCGGAGGCTCTCTGCCGGCGAAGGTGCCTCGTCTCCGGCAAGGAAGCCTCAGCCGCTTCTCCTGCACACGGAGAGCGTGCTAGCTGCTGAAACGTGAAGAAAGAAGCTGCAGAACACTGGCACTGAGCCTGCAGCTTTCCAGCGGAGAGAAAAAGCTACTTGAACACTCTGCAAGCCTTTCCACTCCCAAAAACATGCACATGGAAGGAGCTGCTGCAAAAGCGATGCTGTGCTCGCTGCTGCTCCTCCTGAAGCTCTGGCTGCTAAATCTGAGGCTTTCCTTCCAATTTCAAGCTGCAAAGCACTTGCTGAATTGCAGGGAAAGTCCGGGAGGCATTTGCTGTGCTGGCACACTTTCTCCTTCCTAGACAGAGTGGAAAAGCTTTTCCCTGCCGTGTAGGCGACAAGAGACGCATTAGACGGGCATCCGGAGCTGTCCGAAGGTAAGCGCCTGTTCCCGGCCTCTTTCGGCACAAGCCCCCGCTCCGGAGCGCACCGCGGCCGGCCGGAGGCTCTCTGCCGGCGAAGGTGCCTCGTCTCCGGCAAGGAAGCCTCAGCCGCTTCTCCTGCACACGGAGAGCGTGCTAGCTGCTGAAACGTGAAGAAAGAAGCTGCAGAACACTGGCACTGAGCGTGCAGCTTTCCAGCGGAGAGAAAAAGCTACTTGAACACTCTGCAAGCCTTTCCACTCCCAAAAACATGCACATGGAAGGAGCTGCTGCAAAAGCGATGCTGTGCTCGCTGCTGCTCCTCCTGAAGCTCTGGCTGCTAAATCTGAGGCTTTCCTTCCAATTTCAAGCTGCAAAGCACTTGCTGAATTGCAGGGAAAGTCCGGGAGGCATTTGCTGTGCTGGCACACTTTCTCCTTCCTAGACAGAGTGGAAAAGCTTTTCCCTGCCGTGTAGGCGACAAGAGACGCATTAGACGGGCATCCGGAGCTGTCCGAAGGTAAGCGCCTGTTGCCGGCCTCTTTCGGCACAAGCCCCCGCTCCGGAGCGCACCGCGGCCGGCCGGAGGCTCTCTGCCGGCGAAGGTGCCTCGTCTCCGGCAAGGAAGCCTCAGCCGCTTCTCCTGCACACGGAGAGCGTGCTAGCTGCTGAAACGTGAAGAAAGAAGCTGCAGAACACTGGCACTGAGCCTGCAGCTTTCCAGCGGAGAGAAAAGCTACTTGAACACTCTGCAAGCCTTTCCACTCCCAAAAACATGCACATGGAAGGAGCTGCTGCAAAAGCGATGCTGTGCTCGCTGCTGCTCCTCCTGAAGCTCTGGCTGCTAAATCTGAGGCTTTCCTTCCAATTTCAAGCTGCAAAGCACTTGCTGAATTGCAGGGAAAGTCCGGGAGGCATTTGCTGTGCTGGCACACTTTCTCCTTCCTAGACAGAGTGGAAAAGCTTTTCCCTGCCGTGTAGGCGACAAGAGACGCATTAGACGGGCATCCGGAGCTGTCCGAAGGTAAGCGCCTGTTCCGGCCTCTTTCGGCACAAGCCCCCGCTCCGGAGCGCACCGCGGCCGGCCGGAGGCTCTCTGCCGGCGAAGGTGCCTCGTCTCCGGCAAGGAAGCCTCAGCCGCTTCTCCTGCACACGGAGAGCGTGCTAGCTGCTGAAACGTGAAGAAAGAAGCTGCAGAACACTGGCACTGAGCTGCAGCTTTCCAGCGGAGAGAAAAAGCTACTTGAACACTCTGCAAGCCTTTCCACTCCCAAAAACATGCACATGGAAGGAGCTGCTGCAAAAGCGATGCTGTGCTCGCTGCTGCTCCTCCTGAAGCTCTGGCTGCTAAATCTGAGGCTTTCCTTCCAATTTCAAGCTGCAAAGCACTTGCTGAATTGCAGGGAAAGTCCGGGAGGCATTTGCTGTGCTGGCACACTTTCTCCTTCCTAGACAGAGTGGAAAAGCTTTTCCCTGCCGTGTAGGCGACAAGAGACGCATTAGACGGGCATCCGGAGCTGTCCGAAGGTAAGCGCCTGTTGCCGGCCTCTTTCGGCACAAGCCCCCGCTCCGGAGCGCACCGCGGCCGGCCGGAGGCTCTCTGCCGGCGAAGGTGCCTCGTCTCCGGCAAGGAAGCCTCAGCCGCTTCTCCTGCACACGGAGAGCGTGCTAGCTGCTGAAACGTGAAGAAAGAAGCTGCAGAACACTGGCACTGAGCGTGCAGCTTTCCAGCGGAGAGAAAAAGCTACTTGAACACTCTGCAAGCCTTTCCACTCCAAAAACCATGCACATGGAAGGAGCTGCTGCAAAAGCGATGCTGTGCTCGCTGCTGCTCC
>NW_028167417.1:0-43317 GCF_963513975.1 Fringilla coelebs | reverse complement strand
CCGAGCCCTGGCCCAGCCGAGCCCTGGCCCAGCGGGGGGGTGCTGAGCCGCCCCTCCCCCCGCAGCTGGATGGCTGGATCCGCGAGAAGGCGCTGATGGCCGGGGACCCCTCGCGGGACCCCCCCCCGCGGGACCCCCCCCCAAAACCCTGGCTGCAGCACCCCGCCTTCCTGGCCGAGCTGGCGCAGACCGCGAGTGGCTCCAGAGGATCGAGAAGGTTCCGTGGAGGGGGCTGGGGAGGGGGAGGGGGTGGGGGAGGGGGAGGGGGAGGAGGGGGGGGGGTGATGCCGGCGCTCTGCCCCTCCCCCTCCCCACGCGCGCGCGGTGCTGCAGCCCCCGCTCTCCCCCCCCCCTCCCCTCCCCCCCCTTTTCCCAAATTTTGGTTGCGTCGTTCCCCGCGGGTCCCCCCCCCCAAATCCTTCACGAGTGGTGTCACCCGCTTCGTGTCACCCCCCCCATCCCCACCCTCGTGTGTCCCCTCCTCTCCGTGTCACCCCCCCCCGTGTGTCCCCTCCCCCTCCTGTCACCCTCCCCTGTCACCACCCTCGTGTGTCCCCACCCCGTGTCACCCTCCCTGTTACCCCCCCCACCCCCACCCTTGTGTGTCCCCTCCCCTTCGTGTCACCCCCCCCCCGTGTGTCCCCTCCCCCTCTTGTCACCCCTCCCGTGTCACCCCCCCCGTGTGTCCCCTCCCCCTCCCTGTCACCCCCCCACCCTCGTGTGTCCCCTCCCCTGTCACCCCCCCCGTGTGTCACCCCCTTCGTGTCACCCCCCTCATGTGTCCCCTCCCCGTGTCACCCCCCACTCGTGTGTCCCCTCCCCCTCCTGTCACCCCTCTCGTGTCACCCCCCCCACCCTCGTGTGTCCCCTCCCCGTGTCACCCCCCCCGTGTCCCCTCCCCTTCGTGTCACCCCCTTCGTGTCACCCCCCACTCGTGTGTCCCCTCCTCCCCGTGTCACCCCCCTCGTGTCACCCCCCCCCGTGGTGTCACCCCTCCTGTGGTGTCACCCCCTTTGTGTCACCCCCCCCTCGTGTGTCCCCTCCCCGTGTCACCCCCTTCGTGTCACCCCCTCCTATGTGTCCCCCGTGTCCCCCCCTCCCGTGTCACCCCCCTCTCGTGTGTCCCCTCCCCATGTCCCCTCCCCGTGTCACCCCCTTCGTGTCACCCCCCCCACCCTCGTGTGTCCCCTCCCCTTCGTGTCACCCCCCCGTGGTGTCCCCCGTGTCCCCCCCACCCGTGTTTCCCCCCGTGTCACCCCCCTCCTGTCACCCCCCCTGTGGTGTCACCCCCTCCTGTCACCCCCTTCATGTCACCCCACCCCGTGTCCCCCCCGTGTCACCCCCTCCTATGTGTCCCCCGTGTCCCCCCCACCCTGTGTCACCCTTGTGTCACCCCTCCTGTGTCACCCTCCCCGTGTCCCCCCCACCCTGTGTCACCCCCCCCCTCCTGTCACCCCCACCCCGTGTCCCCCCAGTGTCACCCCCCCCGTGTCACCCCCCCCGTGTCCCCCCCATCCCCCCCGTGTCCCCTCCCCCCCACTGTCCCCGTGCCCCCCCCGTGTGTCCCCTCCCATCCCCCAGTGCCCCCCCAAACCCTCCCCATTGTCCCCCCGGTGTCCCCCCCACCACCCCAACCCCTCCTGGGCAATTTTGGGGTCCCCCCTCGCCCCAGACCCCTCCCCAGGGGGGTGAAGACCACCCCAATATTTCCCCAGCCCCTCGTGGTGAATTTTGGGGTCCCCCTTTGCCCCAGACACCTCCCCAGGAGGGAGAGGAGTTCCCCAAGATGTCCCCAACCCCTCATGCTCAGTTTTGGGGTCCCCCCTTGCCCCCAGACCCCTCCCCAGAGGGAGAGGAGCTCCCCAATATTTCCCCAACCTCTCATGCTCAGTTTTGGGGTCCCACCTCACCCCAAACCCATCCCCAGGAAGGTGAGGAGCAGCCCCAATATTTCTCCAGCCCCTCATGTTCAATTTTGGGGTCCCCGCTCACCCCAACCCCCTCCCCAGGAAGGAGAGGAGCTCCCCCAGCCTTTCCCCACCCCTTTATGATGAATTTTGGGGTCCCCCCTGACCCAGACCCCTCCCCAGAGGGTGAGGATCTGCCCCAGCCTCTCCCCAGCCCCTCGTGTTCAATTTTGGGGTCCCACCTCACCCCAATCCCCTCCCCAGGAAGGAGAGGAGCTCCCCCAACATCTCCCCACCCCTTTTAATGAATTTTGGGGTCCCACCTCACCCCAATCCCATCCCCAGGAAGGAGAGGAGCTCCCCCAGCCTCTCCCCACCCCTTTATGATGAATGTTGGGGTCCCTGCTCACCCCAATCCCGTCCCCAGGAGGGAGAGGAGCTCCCCCAATATTTCCCCAACCCCTCATGTTCAATTTTGGGGTCCCACCTCACCCCAAACCCCATCCCCAGGAGGGAGAGGAGCTCCCCCAGGATCTCCCCTCCCCTTTTAATGAATTTTGGGGTCCCCGCTCACCCCAACCCCTCCCCAGGAAGGAGAGGAGCTCCCCCAATATTTCCCCAGCCCCTCATGGTGAATTTTGGGGTCCCCCTTTGCCCCCAGACCCCTCCCCAGGAAGGAGAGGAGCTCCCCCAGCATCTCCCCAGCCCCTCATGGTGAATTTTGGGGTCCCACCTCACCCCAAACCGTTCCCCAGGAAGGAGAGGAGCTCCCCCAATATTTCCCCAACCCCTCATGTTCAATTTTGGGGTCCCCCCTCACCCCAAACCCCATCCCCAGGAAGGAGAGGAGCTCCCCCAGCATCTCCCCACCCCTTTATGATGAATTTCGGGGTCCCCACTCACCCCAACCCCTCCCCAGGAAGGTGAGGATCTGCCCCAGCATCTCCCCAACTCCTCGTGGTGAATTTTGGGGTCCCACCTCACCCCAATCCCGTCCTCAAGAGACTGAGGATCTGCCCCAGCATCTCCCCACCCCTTTTAATGAATTTTGGGGTCCCAGGATCTCCCCCAGCCTTTCCCCACCCCTTTATGATGAATTTTGGGGTCCCCACTTCACCCCAACCCCCTCCCCAGGAAGGAGAGGAGCTCCCCCAGCATCTCCCCAGCCCCTCATGGTGAATTTTGGGGTCCCCCTTTGCCCCCAGACCCCTCCCCAGAGGGAGAGGAGCTCCCCCAGCCTCTCCCCACCCCTTTTAATGAATTTTGGGGTCCCCGCTCACCCCAAACCCCATCCCCAGGAAGGAGAGGAGCTCCCCCAGCATCTCCCCACCCCTTTTAATGAATTTCGGGGTCCCCACTCACCTCGTTCCCGTCCCCAGGAAGGAGAGGAGCTCCCTCAATATTTCCCCAGCCCCTCATGGTGAATTTTGGGGTCCCCCTTTGCCCCCAGACCCCTCCCCAGAGGGAGAGGAGCTCCCCAAGATGTCCCCAGCCCCTCATGCTCAGTTTTGGGGTTCCCCTTGCCCCCAGACCCCTCCCCAGGGGGGTAAAGACCACCCCAACATTTCCCCAGCCCCTCATGTTCAGTTTTGGGGTCCCCCCTCACCCCAAACCCCCTCCCCAGGAGGGAGAGGAGCTCCCCCAGCATCTCCCATCTCCCCAGCCCCTCATGTTCAATTTTGGGGTCCCCGCTCCCCCCGTTCCCGTCCCCAGGAAGGAGAGGAGCTCCCCTGGATGTCCCCAACCCCTCATGCTCAATTTCGGGGTCCCCACTCCCCCCGTTCCCATCCCCAGGAAGGAGAGGAGCTCCACCAGCATTTCCCCAGCCCCTCATGTTCAATTTCGGGGTCCCCGCTCCCCCCGTTCCCATCCCCAGGAAGGAGAGGAGCTCCCCCAGCATCTCTCATCTCCCCAACCCCTCGTGGTGAATTTCGGGGTCCCACCTCACCCCAAACCCCATCCCCAGGAAGGAGAGGAGCTCCCCCAGCCTTTCCCCACCCCTTCATGATGAATTTTGGGGTTCCCACTCACCCCAAACCCCCTCCCCAGGAAGGTGAGGAGCTCCCCTGGATGTCCCCAACCCCTCATGTTCAATTCTGGGGTCCCCCCTCACCCTGTTCCCGTCCCCAGGAAGGAGAGGAGCTCCCCCAGCATCTCCCCAGCCCCTCATGGTCAATTTTGGGGTCCCCCCTCACCCCAAACCCCTCCCCAGGAAGGAGAGGAGCTCCCCAGCCTTTCCCCACTCCTTTTAATGAATTTTGGGGTCCCACCTCACTCCAACCCCGTCCCCAAGGGACTGAGAATCTCCCCCAGCCTCTCCCCTCCCCTTTTAATGAATTTTGGGGTCCCACCTCACCCCAAACCCCCTCCCCAGGAAGGAGAGGAGCTCCCCCAGCATCTCCCCAGCCTCTCATGCTCAATTTTGGGGTGAGGACCTGCCCCAATATTTCCCCAGCCCCTCATGGTCAATTTTGGGGTCCCACCTTGACCCCAACCCCCATCCCCAGGAAGGTGAGGAGCTCCCCCAACATCTCCCCACCCCTTTTAATGAATTTCGGGGTCCCCACTCACCCCAAACCCCCATCCCCAGGAGGGAGAGGATCTGCCCCAGGATCTCCCCACTCCTTTTAATGAGTTTTGGGGTCCCCCCTCACCCCAAACTCCATCCCCAGGAGGGAGAGGAGCTCCCCCAGCCTTTCCCCACCCCTTTATGATGAATTTCGGGGTCCCCCCTCACCCCAAACCCCCCTCCCCAGGAGGGAGAGGAGCTGGTGCAGGCCAAGCCGGAGCTGGGCGCGGCGGTGCGGCGGCAGCTGGAGGAGCTGCGGCGATGCTGGCAGGAGCTGGAGAGCAGCAGCCAGGCCCGCAGCCGGCGCCTGGCCGAGGCCGCGGCCGCCGAGCGCCTGGCGCGGAGCTTCGCCGACGTGGAGGCGCGGCTGGGCCGCCTGGAGGAGCAGCTGGAGAGCGTCGGCAGCGGCGGAGCCGACCTGCGCAGCGTCAGCCGGCAGCTGAACCGGCTGCAGGTGAGAGGGGACACCGGGGGGACAGGGGGACACCGGGGGGACAGGGGGGACAGCTGGAGAGCGTCGGCAGCGGCGGGGCCGACCTGCGCAGCGTCAGCCGGCAGCTCAACCGGCTGCAGGTGAGGGGGGACACCGGGGGGACACGGGGACACCGGGGGGACAGGGGGGACAGCTGGAGAGCGTCGGCAGCGGCGGAGCCGACCTGCGCAGCGTCAGCCGGCAGCTGAACCGGCTGCAGGTGAGGGGGGACACCGGGGGGACAGGGGGACACCGGGGGGACAGGGGGGGGACAGCTGGAGAGCGTCGGCAGCGGCGGGGCCGACCTGCGCAGCGTCAGCCGGCAGCTGAACCGGCTGCAGGTCCGAGGGGACACGGGGACAGCGGGGAATGGGGGGGACACGGGGGACAGGGGGGACAGCGGGGATGGGGGGGACAGGGGGATGGGGGGGACACAGGGGACACGGGGGACAGCGGGGACAGCGGGGACACAGGGGACAGGGATGGGGATGGGGATGGGGACAGTGGGGATGGGGATGGGGATAGTGGGGACAGCGGGGACAGTGGGGACACAGGGGACAGCAGGGATGGGGATGGGGACACGGATGGGGACAGCGGGGACACAGGGACACAGGGGACAGCGGGGATGGGGACAGTGGGGACAGCGAGGACGGCGGGGACACGGGGGACAGCGGGGACAGGGGGGACACGGGGGACAGCAGGGACAGGGGGACACAGGGGACACGGGGGACAGCAGGGACAGGGGGGACAGTGGGGACAGCAGGGACACAGGGGACACAGGGGACGGCGGAGACAGGGGGGACGGCGGGGAGAGGGGGGACAGTGGGGACACAGGGGACAGCGGGGGACACGGGGACAGCGGGGACAGGAGGGACAGGGGGATGGGGGGGACAGCGGGGACAGCGGGGACAGGGATGGGGATGGGGATGGGGACAGTGGGGATGGGGATAGTGGGGACACGGGGGACAGCGGGGATGGAGGTGGGGACAGCGGGGATGGAGGTGGGGACAGCGGGGATGGAGGTGGGGACAGCGGGGATGGGGACAGCGGGGATGGGGACAGCGGGGATGGGGACAGTGGGGATGGGGACAGGGATGGGGTTGGGGACAGTGGGGACACAGGGGACAGCAGGGATGGAGGTGGGGACAGCAGGGGACAGTGGGGACAGGGATGGGGATGGGAACAGCTGGGACACAGGGGATAGCGGGGATGGGGATGGGGACAGCAGGGACAGTGGGGACAGCGGGGATGGGGGGGACAGCGGGGACAGCAGGAACAGGGGGGGACAGGGGGGGACACAGGGGACAGGGATGGGGATGGGGATAGTGGGGACACGGGGACACAGGGGACAGCGGGGACACAGGGGACGGGGGGGACAGCGGGGACAGCGGGGATGGGGACAGCAGGGACAGTGGGGACGGCGGGGATACAGGGGATACAGGGGATGGGGATGGGGATGGGGACAGGGATGGGGACACAGATGGGGACAGGGATGGGGACAGAGGGGATGGCAGGGATGGAGGTGGGGACAGCGGGGACAGTGGGGACAGCGGGGATGGGGACAGCAGAGACAGGATGGGGATGGGATGGGGACAGCTGGGACACAGGGGATAGCGGGGATGGGGACAGTGGAGACAGCAGGGACAGCGGGGACAGTGGGGACAGCGGGGACGGCGGGGATGGGGACAGTGGGGACACAGGGGACAGCAGGGATGGAGGTGGGGACAGGGGGGACAGCGGGGACACAGGGGACACGGGGGACGGCGGGGACACGGGGACACAGGGGACAGCAGGGACGGGGGGGACAGCGGGGACAGGGGGGATGGGGGGGACAGGGGGGACAGCGGGGATGGGGGGACAGCAGGGGACAGCGGGGACGGCGGGGACACAGGGGACGGCGGGGATGGGGGGACAGAGGGGACACGGGGGACACGGGGACAGCGGGGATGGGGATGGGGACAGTGGGGATGGGGACAGAGGGGACAGCAGGGACAGCAGGGACAGCGGGGATGGGGACAGCGGGGACAGGGATGGGGACAGGGATGGGGATGGGGACAGCGGGTATGGGGACAGGGTTGGGGACAGCGGGTAGAGCAGGAATGGGGACAGCGAGGATGGGGACAGGGATGGGGACAGGGATGGGGACAGGGGATGGGAACAGCAGGGATAGGGACAGCAGGGATGGAGGACATTGGGTGGTGGGGGACATTGGGGGGACACCAGGGGTTGGGGGGACATTGGGGGTTGGGGGGACACCAGGCCTTGGTTGGTCACCAGACTGTTGGTGGGACACCAGGTCTTGAGGGGACATTGGGTAGTGGGGGGACACCGGGTTATGAGGGGGACACGAGAGTTTGGGGGACACCAGGTACGGGTGGGCTTTGGGTGGTGTTGGGACACCAGGCTATGGAGGGACATCACGTGATGGTGGGGACATCAGGTTATGGTGGTGACACCAGGTTGTGGTGGACACCAGATTGTGGGGGGTGACAGCAGGTTATGGTGGTGACACCAAATTATGGGAGGTGCCACCAGGTCATGGTGGACACCAAATGATGGGAGGTGACACCAGGTTATGGTGGTGACACCAGGTCATGGTGGTGACACCAGGTTATGTAGGTGCCACCAGGTCACGGTGGACACCAAATTTCGAATCCCACATTTTGGGGCCGCGATGTTTTTTTTTGGGGGGGGGGACTCTCCCCACTGCCTGCTGTGGGTCCCACCACACCCACCTGTCCCCGTGTGTCCCCAGACGATGGAGTCGCAGGTGGAGGAGTGGTACAAGGAGGTGGGCGAGCTGCAGGCGCAGGCGGCGGCGCTGCCCGCCCAGGCGGCCGGCAGGGAGGCGGTGGGCGAGCGGCAGAGCGCGGTGGGCACGCGCATCGTGCGCCTGATCGAGCCCCTCAAGGAGCGGCGCCGCATCCTGCTGGCCTCCAAGGAGGTGCACCAGGTCAGCCATGAGCTGGAGGACGAGGTGGTGAGTACCTGGGGGGTGGGGAAAAGGGGAGATGGAGGTGGGAGGGAGGTGGGATGGGTGGGGTGGAGGTGGGATGGAGATGGAGGTGGGATGGATGGGGTGGAGATGGAGATGGAGGTGGGAGGGAGGTGGGATGGGTGGGGTGGAGGTGGAGATGGGATGGAGGTGGGATGGAGATGGAGGTGGGATGGATGGGGTGGAGATGGAGATGGAGGTGGGAGGGAGGTGGGATGGATGGGGTGGAGATGGAGATGGAGGTGGGAGGGAGGTGGGATGGATGGGGTGGAGATGGAGATGGAGGTGGGAGGGAGGTGGGATGGATGGGGTGGAGAGGAGAGTGAAAATGGAGGTGGGATGGATGGGATGGAGATGGAGATGGGATGGAGATGGAGATGGAGATGGAGATGGAGATGGAGATGGAGATGGAGATGGAGATGGGATGGATGGGGTGGAGGTGGGATGGAGGTGGAGATAAGGGTGAAAATGGAGGTGGGAGGGAGGTGGGATGGATGGGGTGGAGAGGAGAGTGAAAATGGAGGTGGGATGGATGGGATGGAGATGGGATGGAGGTGGAGATAAGGGTGAAAATGGAGATGGGAGGGAGGTGCGATGGATGGAGATGGAGGTGGGATGGAGGTGGAGATGGGATGAATGGGGTGGAGATGGAGATGAGATGGAGTTTGGGGTGAACGGGGTGGAGATGGAGATGGGATGGAGTTTGGGATGGAGTTTGGGGTGAATGGGGTGGAGATGGAGATGGGATGGAGTTTGGGATGGAGTTTGGGGTGAATGGGGTGGAAATGGAGGTGGGATTGAGATGGGATGGAGGTGGAGATAAAGGTGAAAATGGAGGTGGGAGGGAGGTGGGATAGAGATGAAGACGGGATGGAGATGGGATGGAGTTTGGGGTGAATGGGGTGGAGATGGAGATGGGATGGGATGGAGGTGGAGATAAGGGTGAAAACGGAGGTGGGATGGAGATGGGATGGAGTTTGAGATGAATAGGGTAGAGATGGAGATGGGATGGGATGGAGATGGAGATGGAGGTGAAGACGGGATGGAGATGAAGAGGATGGAGATGGATGGGATGGCGATGGGATGGAGATGGGATGGATGGGGTGGAGATGGAGATGGAGATGGAGATGGAGATGGAGATGGAGATGGAGATGGAGATGGAGATGGATGGAGATGGAGATGGAGATGGAGATGGAAATGAGATGGAGATGGAGCTGGAGATGAGATGAAGATGCGGGTGGGACGGAGGTGAACACAGGAATGGGGATGGAGTGGGGGGTGGGACAGCGATGGGGGACAGATGACACAGGGGTCCCCCCCGTCCCAGATGTGGGTCCAGGACCGCCTGCCCTTGGCCATGCTGAAGGACCACGGCACCAACCTCCAGAGCGTCCAGCAGTTCATCAAGAAGAACCAGGTCAGCGCCCGCGCCGCGTTTGGGGCCAAGGGGGGACCCCAAAATTCACCACGAGGGGTTGGGTGGTGAGGAGATGTTGGGGCTGCTCCTCACTCACCTCCTGGGGAGGGGTTTGGCGTCAAGGTGGGACCCCAAAATTCACTCAAGGGCTTGGGGAGATGTTGGGGCTGCTCCTCCCCTTCTGGGGAGGGGTTTGGGGCCAAGGGGGGTCCCCAAAGTTCACTCAAGGGCTTGGGGAGATGTTGGGGCAGCTCCTCCCCTTTTTGGGTGGGACCCCAAAATTCACCACGAGGGGCTGGGGAGGTGTTGGGGCAGCTCCTCCCCTTTTTGGGTGGGACCCCAAAATTCACCACGAGGGGTTGGGGAGATGTTGGAGCAGCTCCTCCCCTTTTTGGGTAGGACCCCAAAATTCACTACAAGGGGTTGGGGAGATGTTGGGGCATCTCCTCCCCTTTTTGGGTGGGACCCCAAAATTCACCACGAGGGGCTGGGGAGATGCTGGGGCAGCTCCTCCATTTTTGGGTGGGGTCTGGGGGCCAAGATGGGATCCTGGTGGTCCTGGGGCCGGGGGGATCCCACCCCACCCTGATCCCACCCCCCAATGCCGCGGCCCCGCAGAACCTGCGCCGGGAGATCCAGGTGCACCGGCCCCGCGTGGACGAGGTGCTGGAGCGCGCGGCGGCCGTGGCGTCCATCAAGAGCCCCGAGGCCGAGGGCGTGCGGGGCCTCCTGGAGCGGCTGGGGACGCTGTGGGCCGAGCTGCAGGAGCAGACGGAGCGGCGGCAGCAGGCCCTGGACGCCACCTACCAGCTGGAGCAGTACTACTTCGACGTGGCCGAGGTGGAGGCGTGGCTGGGGGAGCAGGAGCTGCTGCTGATGAACGAGGAGAAGGGAAAGGTGGGGCGGGGGAGCGGGGTGGGGTGGGGGGGTTGGGGTGGGGTGGGGTGGGTTGGGGTGGGGTGGGTTGGGTTGGGGTGGGGTGGTTGGGTGGGGTGAACTGGGTGGGTTGGGTTGATTGAGTGAACCGGGTGGTTGGGTTGGGTGAGGTTGGTTGGGTGAACTGGGTGGGTTGGGTTGACTGAGTGAATTGGGTGGTTGGGTTGGGGTGGTTGGGTTGGGTTGGGTGAGGTTGGGGTGGTTGGGTTGGGTGGGGTTGCGTTGGGGTGGTTGGGTTGGGGTGGTTGTGTTGGGTTGGTTGTGTTGGGTGGGGTTGGGGTGGTTGGGTTGGGTGGGGTTGGGTTGGGGGGGTTGGGTTGGGGTGGTTGGGTTGGGTTGGGGTGGTTGGGTTGGGTTGGGTTGGGGTGGTTGGGTTGGGTTGGGTGAGGTCGGGGTGGTTGCGTTGGGTTGGTTGTGTTGGGTGGGGTTGGGGTGGGGTGGTTGGGTTGCGTTGGGTTGGGTTGGGGTGGTTGGGTTGGGTGAGGTTGGGTTGGGGTGGTTGGGTTGGGGTGGTTGGGTTGGGTGAGGTTGGGTTGGGGTGGTTGGGTTGGGGTGGTTGGGTTGGGTGAGGTTGGGTTGGGGTGGTTGGGTTGGGTTGGGTTGCTTGGGTGAGGTTGGGGTGGTTGGGTTGGGGTGAGGTTGGGGTGGTTGGGTTGGGGTGGTTGGGTTGGGTGAGGTTGGGTTGGGGTGGTTGGGTTGGGTTGGGTTGATTGAGTGAACCGGTTGGTTGGGTTGGGTTGGTTGGGTTGGTTGGGTTGGGTGAATTGGATGGGTTGGGTTGGTTTGATTGAGTGAACCAGGTGGTTGGGTTGGGTGAGGTTGCGTTGGGTTGCGTTGGGTGGGGTTGGGTTGGGGTGGTTGGGTTGGGTGAGGTCGAGGTGGTTGGGTTGGGTTGGGTTGGGTTGATTGAGTGAACTAGTTGGTTGGGTTGGGTTGGTTGGGTGAATTGGATGGGTTGGGTTGGTTTGATTGAGTGAACCAGGTGGTTGGGTTGGGTGAGGTTGCGTTGGGTTGCGTTGGGTGGGGTTGGGTTGGGGTGGTTGGGTTGGGTGAGGTTGGGTTGGGTTGGGTTGGGTTGGGTTGATTGAGTGAACCGGGTGGTTGGGTTGGGGTGGTTGGGTTGGGTGAGGTTGCGTTGGGTTGCGTTGGGTTGGGTTGATTGAGTGAACCGGGTGGTTGGGTTGGGGTGGTTGGGTTGGGTGAGGTTGGGTTGGGGTGGTTGGGTTGGGTTGGGTTGATTGAGTGAACCGGTTGGTTGGGTTGGGTGGGTTGGTTTGATTGAGTGAACCGGGTGGTTGGGTTGGGTTGGTTGGGTGAATTGGATGGGTTGGGTTGGGTTGATTGAGTGAACCGGGTGGTTGGGTTGGATGAGGTTGGGTTGGTTGAGTTGTGTTTAGCTGGCCCTGTTGGGTTGGGTTGGGTTGGTTGGTTGGGTTGACTGTCCTGGTTGAGTTGAGTTGGGTTGGGTTGGTTGGTTGGGTTGACTGCACTGGTTGAGTTGAGTTGGGTTGGGTTGGTTGGTTGGTTGGTTGGGTTGACTGCACTGGTTGGGTTGAGTTGGGCAGTTGGGTTGGGTTGGTTGGATTGACTGCCCTGGTTGAGCTGGGTTGGTTGGGTTGGTTGGTTGGGTTGACTGCCCTGGTTGAGCTGGGTTGGTTGGGTTGGTTGGTTGGTTGGGTTGACTGCCCTGCTTGAGCTGGGTTGGGTTGGTTGGGTTCACTGCCCTGGTTGAGCTGGGTTGGTTGGGTTGGTTGGTTGGGTTCACTGCCCTGGTTGAGCTGGGTTGGTTGGTTGAGTTGGGTTTAGCTGGGTTGGTTGGTTGGGTTGACTTCCCTGGTTGAGCTGGGTTGGGTGGGTTGGTTGGATTCGCTGCCCTGCTTGAGCTGGGTTGGTTGGGTTGGGTTGGTTGGTTGGGTTCACTGCCCTGGTTGAGCTGGGTTGGTTGGGTTGGTTGGTTGGGTTGACTGCCCTTGTTGAGTTGAGTTGAGTTGAGTTGGGTTGGTTGGTTGGGTTGACTGCCCTGGTTGAGCTGGGTTGGTTGTTTGGATTGACTGCCCTGGTTGGGTTGAGTTGGGTTGGTTGGTTGGATTGACTGCCCTGGTTGAGCTGGGTTGGTTGGTAGAGTTGGATTTAGCTGGGTTGGTTGGGTTGGTTGGTTGGGTTCACTGCCCTGGTTGAGCTGGGTTGGTTGGTTCAGTTGTGTTTAACTGGCTCTGTTGGGTTGGTTGGTTGGGTTCACTGCCCTGGTTTAGCTGGGTTGGTTGGGTTGGGTTGGTTGGTTGGATTGACTGTCCTGGTTGAGTTGGGTTGGGTTGGTTGGGTTGGTTGCTTGGATTGACTGCCCTGGTTGAGCTGGGTTGGTTGGGTTGGTTGGTTGGGTTGAGCTGGGTTGGTTGGTTGGGTTCACTGCCTGGTTGAGCTGGGTTGGGTTGGTTGGGTTGGGTTGGGTTGAGTTGGGTTGGTTGGTTGGGTTCACTGCCCTGGTTGAGCTGGGTTGGTTGGTTGGTAGAGTTGGGTTTAGCTGGGTTGGTTGGGTTGGTTGGTTGGGTTGACTACCCTGGTTGAGTTGGGTTGGTTCTGTTGGTTGGTTGGTTGGGTTGGTTGGTTGGGTTCACTGCCCTGGTTGAGCTGGGTTGGTTGGGTTGGTTGGTTGGGTTGACTGCCCTGGTTGAGCTGGGTTGGTTGGTTGGTTGGGTTCACTGCCCTGGTTGAGCTGGGTTGGTTCTGTTGGTTGGTTGGTTGGGTTGGTTGGTTGGGTTCACTGCCCTGGTTGGGTTGGTTGGTTGGTTGGTTGCTTGGATTCACTGCCCTGGTTGAGCTGGGTTGGGTTGGTTGGTTGGGTTGGTTGGGTTGGTTGGTTGGGTTGACTGCCCTGGTTGAGTTGGGTTGGGTTGGTTGGTTGGGTTGAGCTGGGTTGGTTGGTTGGATTGACTGCCCTGGTTTAGCTGGGTTGGTTGGTTGGGTTGAGCTGGGTTGGTTGGTTGGGTTCACTGCCCTGGTTGAGCTGGGTTGGTTGGGTTGGTTGGTTGGGTTGACTGCCCTGATCGGGTTGGTTGGTTGGTTGGTTGGTTGGTTGGATTGACCACCCTGCTTGAGCCAGGTCACCACCTCCACCACCCCCCCCCCCCAACCCCCTCTCCCCCCCACGGCAGGACGAGCAGAGCACCCTCCAGCTCCTCAAGAAACACCTCCTCACCGAGCAAACCATCGACAACTACGAGGAGACCATCGCCCAGCTCTCCCGCCAGTGCCGCGCGCTCCTGGAGCTCGGCCACCCCCAGAGGTCCGCCCGCCCCCCGGGCCCCCCCGGCCCCCCGGCCCCCCGGCCCGCCGGGCGCCGCCGGGGCTGACGGGCGCCGTGCTGTCCTTGCCCAGCGAACAGGTCAGCAGGCGGCAGTCGCAGGTTGACCGGCTGTACGTGTCTCTGAAGGACCTGGTGGAGGAGCGCAAGGTCAAGCTGGAGCAGCAGTACTGGCTCTACCAGCTCAACCGCGAGGTGGACGAGCTGGAGCACTGGATCGCCGAGAAGGAGGTGGTGGCCGGCTCGCCCGAGCTGGGGCAGGACTTCGAGCACGTCACGGTGAGGACGGGAGGGTGGGGTGGATTTGGGGTGGGGTGGGGTGGATTTGGGGCCGTGGGTGAGGCGGGTGGAGATGTTGGTTGGTGGGGGAGGTTGTGACTGGTGGTGCTCGTCGGGAGGGTTCCTGAGCTCTGACAGGGGTCCTGGCGGACTCCTGGTGGTCCTGGCGGATTCCTGGTGGTCCTGGCACCATCCTGGAGGTCCTGGCACCATCCTGGAGGTCCTGGCACCTTCCTGGTGGTCCTGGCACCTTCCTGGTGGTCCTGGCACCTTCCTAGAGGTCCTGGCACCTTCCTGGAGGTCCTGACCATCTCCTCTGCCCCCTGGCTGGGGGTCCTGGCACCTTCCTGGTGGTCCTGGCACCATCCTGGTGGTCCTGGGTATCACTTCTGTCCCCTGGCTGGGGGTCCTGGCACCTTCCTGGTGGTCCTGACACCATCCTGGTGGTCCTGGAACCATCCTGGTGGTCCTGGGTATCACTTCTGTCCCCTGGGTGGGGGTCTTGGCACCTTCCTGGAGGTCCTGGCCATCTCCTCTGTCCCCTGGCTGAGGGTCCTGGCACCATCCTGGTAGTCCTGCCACCATCCTGGTGGTCCTGCCACCATCCTGGTGGTCCTGGCACCATCCTGGCACCATCCTGGCACCATCCTGGTGGTCCTGGCACAATCCCGGTGGTCCTTCCACCTTTCTGGTGGTGCTGGCACCATCCTGGTGGTGGCATCCTGCCCTGGTGGCCCTGGTCACTCCCTCCATCCCCTGTCTGGTGGTCCTGGCACCATCCCGGTGGTCCTGGCACCATCCCGGTGGTCCTGGCACCTTCCTGGAGGTCCTGGCACCTTCCTGGAGGTCCTGGTGGACTCGTGGTGGTCCTGGCACCATCCCGGTGGTCCTGGCACCTTCCTGGAGGTCCTGGCCATCTCCTCTGTCCCCTGGCTGGGGGTCCTGGCACCATCCTGGAGGTCCTGGCACCATCCTGGTGGTCCTGGCACCTTCCTGGAGGTCCTGACCATCTCCTCTGTCCTCTGGCTGGGGGTTCTGGCACCATCCCGGGGGTCCTTCCACCTTTCTGGTGGTCCTGCCACCATCCTGGTGGTCCTGGCACCTTTCTGGTGGTCCTGCCACCATCCTGGTGGTCCTGGCACCTTCCTGGTGGTCCTGGCACCATCCTGGCACCTTCCTGGTGGTGTCATCCTGCCCCGGTGGCCCTGTTCCCCCCCTCCATCCCCTATCCGGGGGTCCTGGCACCATCCTGGTGGTCCTGGCACCATCCTGGCACCTTCCTGGCGGTGGCATCCTGCCCCGGTGGCCCTGGCCACCCCCTCCATCCCCTATCTGGGGGTCCTGCCACCATCCCCACCCCACCCTGGTGGTCCCAATCCCTTCCCACCCCTGACCCCTGCCCCACCCCCTCCCCACACCCCGGCAGCTGCTGCAGGAGAAGTTTCTGGAGTTCGCCAGCGAGACGGGCAGCGTGGGCCAGGAGCGCATCGCCGCCGTCAACCAGATGGTGGACGAGCTCATCGACTACGGCCACACCGACGCCGCCACCATCGCCGAGTGGAAGGACGGCGTCAACGAGGCCTGGGCCGACCTCCTGGAGCTGATGGAGACCCGGGCCCAGATGCTGGCGGCGTCCCACGAGCTGCACAAGTTCTTCAACGACTGCAAGGAGGTCCTGGGGCAGATCGAGGAGAAGCGGCAGCGGCTGCCCGAGCTGGCGGCGCGCGAGGGCAGGAGCTCGGCCGGCGCCTTGCAGAGGGCGCTGGGCGCCTTCGAGCACGACGTGGAGGTGCTGGTGACGCAGGTGAGGCAGCTGCAGGAGGGCGCGGCGCAGCTGAGGACGCTCTACGCCGGGGACAACGCCGAGGCCATCGCCGGGCGCGAGCAGGAGGTGCTGCGGGCCTGGAAGGAGCTGCTGGCGGCGTGCGAGGAGTGCCGGCTGCACGTGGCCAGCGTGGCCGACAAGATCCGCTTCGTGGGCGCCGTCAGGGACCTGCTGGCCTGGATGGACGGCGTGCTCCACCAGATGGGCGCCGGGGAGAAGCCCAGGTAGGGCTGGTGGGCAAGGGGTGGTGGGCAAGGGGTGGGTCACACGAGGTTCTGGGTCTTGGACCGTCTGAGGGTGTTGGTCCTGGTCCACCATGGACCACCCAAGGACCACGTCCTGTTCCATCATGGACCCAAGGATCACGTCCTGGTCCATCTGAGGATCTGGGTTCCATCATGGACCCAAGGATCATGTCCTGTTCCATCATGGACCCAAGGATCACATCCTGGTCCATCTGAGGGTGTTGGTCCTGTTCCACCATGGACCCAAGGACCACGTCCTGGCCCACCATGGACCACCCAAGGACCAGATCCTGGTCCATCTGAGGGTCCATGTCCTGGTGGGTCACACGAGGTTCTGGGTCTTGGACCATCTGAGGGTGTTGGTCCTGTTCCACCACGGACCCAAGGATCACCTCCTGGTCCATCTGAGGATCTGGGTTCCATCATGGACCCAAGGACCACGTCCTGGCCCATCATGGACCCCCCAAGGACCAGATCCTGGTTCATCTGAGGATCTGAGTCCTGGTCCACCATGGACCCAAGGATCTACTCCTGGTCCATCTGAGGATCTGGGTTCCATCATGGACCCAAGGACCACATCCTGGTCCATCAGGATGACCCCACCCCTCCCCCATGCCAATGTCCCCTCCCAGGCCCCCCGTCCATCCCCACCCTTGTCCCTGTTCCCCCCCAGGGACGTGTCCTCAGTGGAGCTGCTGATGAACGACCACCAGAGCCTCAAGACGGAGATGGAGGCGCGCGCCAAGAACGTGGCCACCTGCCTGGAGCTGGGCAAGACCCTCATCCTCAGCAAGAGCCCCGCGGCCGACGAGGTGCCAGGGGGTGGGACAATGCGGGGAGGGGGCTGGGGGAACTTGTGGGGTGTCCTGACCCACGTCCCCCCTCCCCACAGATCAAATCCCACATGGAGAAGCTCCTGGCGAAGAAGAAGGAGATGACGGAGAAGTGGGACAAGCACTGGGAGTGGCTGCAGCAGAGTGAGTGCCACCCCAGGGGACAGCAGGGGACGTCAGGAGGGTTGGGGGGGTTGAGTCTTGGGGGGACAGCGGGTGTTGGGGTGGGCATTGGGGGGTGGGAGATAATTTGTGGGAGTCACGGGGTTAGGGGGGACACCGGGTTATGGGGGGCACCAAATTCTGGGGAACACCAAATGATAGGAAACACGAAATTATGGGGAACACCAAATTCTGGGGATCACCAAATGGTGAAGAGCACCAAACGACAGGGAACGACTAATTGTGAGGAGCACAAAACAAAACTAATTATGAAGAACACAAAATTACAAGGAATGCAAAATTATGGGGAACGCCAAATTCTGAGGAGCACCAAATGATGGGGAACGCCAAATTATGAGGAACAGCAAATTATGAATAACACCAAATTATGGGAAACATGAAATTATGGGGAACACCAAATTATCAGGAACACGAAATTCTGGGAAACACGAAATTCTGGGGAACACCAAATTATGGGGAACACTAAATTATGAAGGATACAAAATTATGGGGAACACCAAATTATGAGAAACACCAAACGATGGGGAACACTAAAATATGAAGAACACCAAATTATGGGGAACACCAAATTATGAGAAACACCAAACGATGGGGAACACCAAATTCTGAGGAACACCAAATTATGAATAACACCAAATTACGGGGAACACCAAATGATGGGGAACGCCAAATTATGAGGAACAACAAATTATGAATAACACCAAATTATGGGGAACACCAAACGATGGGGAACACCAAATTCTGAGGAACAGCAAATTATGAATAACACCAAATGATGGGGAACACCAAATGATGGGGAACACCAAATTCTGAGGAACAGCAAATTATGAATAACACCAAATTATGGGGAACACCAAACGATGGGGAACACCAAATTCTGAGGAACAGCAAATTATGAATAACACCAAATTATGGGGAACACTAAATTATGAAGGATACAAAATCATGGGGAACACCAAATTCTGAGGAACACCAAATTATGGGGAACACCAAAATTTGAGGAACAGCAAATTATGAATAACACCAAATTATGGGGAACACCAAATTATGGGGAACACCAAATTCTGAGGAACACCAAATTATGGGGAACACTAAATTCTGAGGAACACCAAATTATAGGGAACACCAACTGATGGGGAACACCAAAATATGAAGAACACCAAATTATGGGGAACACCAAATTCTGAGGAACACCAAATTATAGGGAACACCAAAATTTGAGGAACAGCAAAATATGAATAACACCAAATTATGAAGAACACCAAATTATCAGGAACACGAAATTCCGGGAAACACCAAATTCTAAGGAACACCAAATTACGAAGAACACCAAATTCTGAGGAACACCAAATGATGGGGAACACCAAATTATGGGAAACACGAAATTATGGGGAACACCAAATTATGAGAAACACCAAACGATGGGGAACACCAAATTATGGGGAACACCAAATTATGGGAAACACCAAATTATGGGAAACACCAAATTCTAAGAAACACCAAATAATGAAGAACACCAAATGATGGGAAACACCAAATTCTGAGGAACAGCAAACGATGGGCAACATCAAAATATGAAAAACAGCAAATTATGGGGAACACTAAATTATGAAGGATACAAAATTATGAAGAACACCAAATTCTGAGGAACACCAAATGATGGGGAACACCAAATTATGAAGAACAGCGAATTATGAATAACACCAAATTATGAGGAAAAGCAAATGATGGGAAGCACAAAATTCTGGGGAACACCAAATTATGGGGAGCACGAAATTCCGGGGAACACCAAATTCTGAGGAACACCAAATGATGTGGAACACCAAAATATGAGGAACAGCAAATTATGGGGAACACCAAATTATGAGAAACACCAAACGATGGGGAACACCAAATTTTGGGGAACACCAAATGATGGGAAACACCAAATGATGGGGAACACCAAATGATGGGGAACACCAAAATTTGAGGAACAGCAAATTATGAAGAACACCAAATTATGAAGAACACCAAATTATCAGGAACACCAAATTCTGGGAAACACCAAATTCTGGGGAACACCAAATTACGAGGAACACCAAATTACGAGGAACACCAAATTACGAGGAACACCAAATTACAAAGAACACCAAATTCCGGGAAACACCAAATGATGGGGATCACCAAGTGATGGGGGACACCAGACTGTGGGTGACCCCAGATCAGGAGGGCCCCCAGCTGCTGGGCGCCCCCAGCCCCGGCGCCGTCCCCGCGGCGCTGACGGCGGCCCCGGCTGTGCCGGCAGTGCGCGAGGTGCACCAGTTCGCGCAGGAGGCCGTGGTGGCCGACGCCTGGCTGACGGCCCAGGAGCCGCTGCTGAAGAGCCAGGAGCTGGGCAGCAGCGTGGACGAGGTGGAGCAGCTGATCCGGCGGCACGAGGCCTTCCGCAAGGCGGCGGCCGCCTGGGAGGAGAGGTTCAGCTCCCTGCGGCGCCTCACCACGGTACGGCCGGCGCCGGGGCCGGGCCCTGCGCGGGGTGGGGGCGGCTGTGGGCTCTGCAGAGCCGTCTCACCATCCCACCGTGGACTTCACCCCCTTCTCATCTCTGTCGCTGTTTCTGTCACTGGTTTTGTCCTCTTCATCTTCATCTTCATCTTCATCTTCATCCCTGTCCTGTCCCCATCTCATGTCCATCATCTCCATCGACATCATTTCTGTCTCCATCTCCATCATCTCCATCTCATCTCCATCCCCATCTCCATCTCATCTCCATCTCATCCTCATCTCCATCTCCATCTCATCCCAATCTCTGTCTCATCTCCATCTTCATCTCCATCTTCATTTCCGTCATTTCCATCATTTCCATCTCCGTCCCATCTCCATAATCTCCATCCCATCTTTCATCTCCATTGCCATCTCCATCATCTCCATAACTTCCATCTCATCCCCATCCTCATCTCCATCTCATCTCCATCTTCATCATCTCCATCACCTCTATTCTATCTCTGTCTCCTTCTCCATCCCCATCTCCATCATCTCTATCCTGTCTCCATCTCCATCTCATCCCCATCCCCATCCCCATCCCCATCCCCATCCCCATCTCCATCATCTCCATCTCATCTCATCCCCATCTCCATCATCCCCATCTCATCCCCATCCCCATCTCCATCCCCATCCCCATCTCCATCTCATCCCCATCCCCATCTCCATCTCATCCCCATCCCCATTCCCATCTCCATCTCATCCTCATCCCCATCTCATCCCCATCTCATCCCCATCCCCATCCCCATCCCCATCTCATCCCCATCTCCATCATCCCCACCCCACCCCACCTCCATCCCCACCCCACGCCGCGGCGCAGATCGAGAAGCTCAAGGCCGAGCAGAACAAGCAGCCGCCGACGCCGCTCCTGACCCGCAAGTTTTTGGGGGAGCCCCCGGGCGCGGCCGACCCTCGCCGGCCGGAGCCGCGCGTCGCCTACGTCCGGCACGAGCTGCGGCCGGAGCGCCTCCAGCCCAAGCTCGACCGCGTCCAGCCGCCGCCCGCCGACGGAGCGCCCGCCGAGCCGCCCCCGGCCACCGCCACCGCCGCCACCACCGTCACCGCCGTCACCGCGGCCACCGCGGCCACCGAGCCCCCGGCGGCCGCCAAGGCCGAGGAGCCCGGCGAGGCGCGGCCGGAGCGGCGCCGGGAGCGCCGGGAGCGCCGGCTGGAGCGGCAGGAGTCCAGCGAGCCGGAGCCGCCGCGGCACGACGGGAAGGGCGGCGGGTGAGCGCGGGGACGGCGCGGGGACGCCGCGGGGACGGCGGGGAGGGGACGGGGCTGAGGTGATGCCACCGTGGTCTCCAAATGTCCTCCAGCAGCAAAGCCACCCTGGCCGACATCGTGGAGCAGCTGCAGGAGAAGGAGGCGGGTGGCCCCGTGCCGGCTTCGGTGAGTCCTTGATGGCACCTTGGGGACCCTTTGGTGGCCCCTTGGTGGCCCCAAGGATTCCTCTTTGTGTCCCTTTGGAGTCCCCTCAGTGTCCCCTCCATGTCCCCCTGGATGTCCCTTCAGTGTCCCCTCCATGTCCCCCTGGACATCCCCCAGTGTCCCCTCCATGTCCCCCTGGATGTCCCCTTAGTGTCCCACTGGAGATCCCTCATTGTCCCCTTAGTGTCCCCCTGAAGATCCCCCAGTGTCCCCTCAGGGTCTCCTCCATGTCCTACTGGAGATCTCACAGATCCCCCAGTGTCCCCTCACTGTCCCCTCACTGTCCCCTGGATCTCCCCAAGTGTCCCCTCACTGTCCCCTGCTGTCCCCTGGATCTCCCCTCACTGTCCCCTGCTGTCCCCTCACTGTCCCCTGGATCTCCCCTCACTGTCCCCACACTGTCCCCTGCTGTCCCCTAGATCTCCCCGAGTGTCCCCTCACTGTCCCTTGCTGTCCCCTCAATGTCCCCCAGGATCTCCCCTCAATGTCCCCTCACTGTCCCCTGGATCTCCCCTCTCTGTCCCCTCACTGTCCCCAGCTGTCCCCTGGATCTCCCCTCACTGTCCCCTGCTGTCCCCTGGAGTTCCCCAAGTGTCCCCTCACTGTCCCCTGGATCTCCCCTCACTGTCCCCTCACTGTCCCCTGCTGTCCCCAGCCCCGTGACCGTGACTCCCCCGCCCGTCTCCCCGCTGGCCCCGAGGCCCTTCCGGAGAGGACGCCGCGGCCGGATCGTCCCCGGGCGCGGGACCGGCCGAAGCCGCGGCGCCGTCCGCGTCCCCGGGACTCGGCGCAGGGCCCGGGGGAGCCGCGGCGCTCGCGCTCGGCGCCGGCGCAGGGCAGCGCGCCGCCGCCGCCGCCGCCCGCGCACACCGTGGCGCACGAGGGCTTCCTGCTGCGCAAGCACGAGCTCGACGGCGCCGGCAAGAAGGCGTCCAACAGGTCTGGGGGTGCGCCAAGGGGTGGGGGTCAACAAGAGTTGGGGGTCAACAAGAGTTGGGGGTCATCAAGAGTTGGGGGTCAACAAGAGTTGGGGGTTGTCCAAGGGGTGGGGGTCAACAAGAGTTGGGGGTCTTCAAGAGTTGGGGGTCAACAAGGGTTGGGGTTCAGCAAGAGTTGGGGGTCATCAAGAGTTGAGGGTGCTCCAAGGGTTGGGGTTCAGCAAGAGTTGGGGGTTCATCAAGAGTTGGGGGTCATCAAGAGTGGAGGGTGCTCCAAGGGTAGGGGGTCATCAAGACTTGGGGGTCATCAAGAGTTGGGGGTCTTCAAGAGTTGAGGGTCTTCAAGAGTTGGGGGTCATCAAGAGTTGAGGGTTGTCCAAGGGGTGGGGGTCAACAAGAGTTGGGGGTCTTCAAGAGTTGGGGGTCTTCAAGAGTTGGGGGTCATCAAGAGTGGAGGGTGCTCCAAGGGTTGGGGGTCATCAAGAGTTGGGGGTCATCAAGAGTTGGGGGTCATCAAAGGTTGAGGGTTGTCCAAGGGTTGGGGGTCATCAAGAGTTGAGGGTGCTCCAAGGGTTGGGGGTCATCAAGGGTTGGGGGTTCATCAAGAGTTGGGGGTCTTCAAGAGTTGAGGGTTGTCCAAGGGGTGGGGGTCGTCAAGAGTTGGGGTTGTCCAAGGATTGGGGTTCATCAAGAGTTGGGGTTCATCAAGAGTTGAGGGTGCTCCAAGGGTTGGGGTTGTCCAAGGATTGGGGGTTCATCAAGAGTTGGGGTTCATCAAGAGTTGGGGGTCATCAAGAGTTGGGGTTCATCAGGATTTGGGGTTCATCAAGAGTTGGGGTTGTCCAAGAGTTGGGGGTCATCAAGAGTTGGGGTTCATCAAGAGTTGGGGCTCATCAAGAGTTGGGGGTGCTCCAAGGGTTGGGGTTCATCAAGAGTTGGGGGTTTGCCAAGGGGTGGGGGTCATCAAGAGTTGGGGTTCATCAAGGGTTGGGGGTTTGCCAAGAGTTGGGGTTCTCCAAGGGTCGGGGTTCATCTAGAGTTGAGGGTTCTCCAAGGGTTGGGGTTCATCAAGAGTTGGGGGTTCATCAAGAGTTGGGGGTTCAACAAGAGTTGGGGGTCATCAAGAGTTGGGGGTTGTCCAAGAGTTGGGGGTCATCAAGAGTTGGGGTTCATCAAGAGTTGGGGTTGTCCAAGGGTTGGGATTCTGCAAGGGTTGGGGTTTCTCCAAGGGTTTGGTGTCCATCACTTCAGAGCACCCACCAGAATTTAGGGTTCCACCACGAGCTGGGGGTCCCCAATGAAGGGGATTGACCAAAATTTGGGGTTCCACCACGAGTTTGACTCCCCAATAAAGGGGATTGACCGAAATTTGCGATTCCATTGACCAACCCCCCAAAATTTGCGATTCCACGGAACAACCCACCAAAATTTGGGATTCCACCGACCGACCCCCCCAAATTTGCGATTCCACCGACCGACCCCCCCAAATTTGGGGTTCCCCCCGCCCTCCCCTCGGAGCAGGTCCTGGGTGAACCTGTACTGCGTGCTGGCCAAGGGCGACCTGGGCTTCTACAAGGACGCCAAGGGCCCGGCGGCGGGCGCCACGCACGGCGGGGAGCCGCTGCTCAGCCTGCACCAACCAACCCACCAAAATCTGGGAGCCCACCAAAATTTGGGGTTCCACCAAGGGATGGGGTTCCACCAAGGGTTTGGGGTCCATCAGTGCAGAGGACCCACCAAAATTTGGGGTTCCACCATGAGTTTGGCTCCCCAATGAAGGGGATTGACTAAAATTTGGGAGTTCACCAAAGACAGGAACGATCATCAACCAACCCACCAAAATTTGGGGTTCCACCGACCAACCCACCAAAATTTGGGGTTCCACCACGAGCTGGGTCTCCCCAATGAAGGGGATTGACCAAAATTTGGGGTTCCACCACGAGTTTGGCTCCCAAGGGAAGGGGATTGACCAAAATTTGTGATTCCACCAACCAACCCACCAAAATTTGGGGTTCCACCAAGGGTTGGGGTTCCATCAAGAGTTGGGGTTCATCAAGAGTTGGGGTTTCTCCAAGGGTTTGGTGTCCATCAGTGCAGAGCACCCACCAAAATTTGGGGTTCCACCATGAGTTTGGCTCCCCAATGAAGGGGAATTGAACAAAATTTATGATTCCACCAACGAACCCCCAAAATTTGCGATTCCACCGACCGACCCCCCCAAATTTGCGATTCCACCAACCAACCCCCCCAAATTTGGGGTTCCACTGACCGACCCCCCCAAATTTGGGGTTCCACCGACCGACCCCCCAAATTTGGGGTTCCCCCCGCCCTCCCCTCGGAGCAGGTCCTGGGTGAACCTGTACTGCGTGCTGGCCAAGGGCGACCTGGGCTTCTACAAGGACGCCAAGGGGCCGGCGGCGGGCGCCACGCACGGCGGGGAGCCGCTGCTCAGCCTGCACCGACCAACCCACCAAAATCTGGGAGCCCGCCAAAATTTGGGGTTCCACCAAGGGATGGGGTTCCACCAAGGGTTTGGGGTCCATCAGTGCAGAGAACCCACCAAAATTTGGGGTTCCACCACGAGTTTGGTCCCCAATGAAGGGGATTGACCAAAATTTGGGGTTCCACCACAAGTTTGGCTCCCCAATGAAGGGGATTGACCAAAATTTGCGATTCCACCGACCAACCCCCCAAAATTTGGGGTTCCACCACGAGTTTGACTCTCCAATGAAGGGGATTGACCAAAATTTGGGGTTCCACCAAGGGATGGGGTTCCACCAAGGGTTGGGGTTTCTCCAAGGGTTTGGTGTCCATCAGTGCAGAGAACCCACCAAAATTTGGGGTTCCACCACGAGTTTGGCTCCCCAGAGAAGGGGATTGACCAAAATTTGGGAGTTCACCAAAGACAGGAACGATCATCAACCAACCCACCAAAATCTGGGAGTTCACCAAAATTTGGGGTTCCACCAAGGGTTGGGGTTCCACCAAGGGTTGGGGTTCCACCAAGGGTTTGGGGTCCATCAGTGCAGAGCACCCACCAAAATTTGGGGTTCCACCACGAATTTGGCTCCCCAATGAAGGGGATTGACCAAAATTTGCGATTCCACCGACCAACCCCCCGCAAATTTGGGGTTCCACCGACCGATCCCCCCAAATTTGGGGTTCCACCAACCAACCCACCAAAATTTGGGGTTCCACCACGAGTTTGGCTCCCCAGGGAAGGTGATTGACCAAAATTTGCAATTCCACCAACCAACCCCCCAAAATTTAAGGTTCCACCGACCAACCCACCAAAATTTGGGGTTCCACCGACCAACCCACCAAAATTTGGGAGCTCACCAACCAACCCACCAAAATTTGCGATTCCACCGACCAACCCCCAAAATTTGGGATTCCACCGACCGACCCCCAAAATTTGGGGTTCCACCGACCGACCCCCCCAAATTTGGGGTTCCCCCCGCCCTCCCCTCGGAGCAGGTCCTGGGTGAACCTGTACTGCGTGCTGGCCAAGGGCGACCTGGGCTTCTACAAGGACGCCAAGGGCCCGGCGGCGGGCGCCACGCACGGCGGGGAGCCGCTGCTCAGCCTGCAGCGACCAACCCACCAAAATCTGGGAGCCCACCAAAATTTGGGGTTCCACCAAGGGTTGGGGTTCCACCAAGGGTTTGGGGTCCATCAGTGCAGAGCACCCACCAAAATTTGGGGTTCCACCACGAGTTTGGCTCCCCAATGAAGGGGAATTGACCAAAATTTGCGATTTCACCGACTAACCCACCAAAATTTGGGGTTCCACCAAGGGTTGGGGTTCCACCAAGGGTTGGGGTTTCTCCAAGGGTTTGGTGTCCATCAGTGCAGAGAACCCACCAAAATTTGGGGTTCCACCACGAGTTTGGCTCCCCAGGGAAGGGGAATTGACCAAAATTTGGGAGCTCACCAAAGACAGGAACGGTCATCAACCAATCCACCAAAATTTGGGGTTCCACCACGAGCTGGGGGTCCCCAATGAAGGGGATTGACCAAAATTTGGGGTTCCACCATGAGTTTGGCTCCCCAGTGAAGGGGATTGACCAAAATTTGGGGTTCCACCACGAGTTTGGCTCCCCAATGAAGGGGAATTGACCAAAATTTGTGATTCCACCGACCGACCCCCCAAATTTGCGATTCCACCGACCAACCCCCCAAAATTTGGGGTTCCACCGACCAACCCCCCCAAATTTGGGGTTCCACCGACCAACCCCCCCAAATTTGGGGTTCCCCCCGCCCTCCCCTCGGAGCAGGTCCTGGGTGAACCTGTACTGCGTGCTGGCCAAGGGCTACCTGGGCTTCTACAAGGACGCCAAGGGCCCGGCGGCGGGCGCCACGCACGGCGGGGAGCCGCTGCTCAGCCTGCACCGACCAACCCACCAAAATCTGGGAGCCCACCAAAATTTGGGGTTCCACCAGGGGTTGGGGTTTCTCCAAGGGTTTGGGGTCCATCAGTGCAGAGCACCCACCAAAATTTGGGGTTCCACCACGAGTTTGGCTCCCCAATGAAGGGAATTGACCAAAATTTGGGAGTTCACCAAAGACAGGAACGATCATCAACCAACCCACCAAAATTTGGGGTTGCACCATGAGTTTGGCTCCCCAATGAAGGGGAATTGACCAAAATTTGGGGTTCCACCATGAGTTTGGCTCCCCAATGAAGGGGATTGACCAAAATTTGGGGTTCCACCACGAGTTTGACTCCTCAATGAAGGGGATTGACCGAAATTTGGGGTTCCACCAACCAACCCACCAAAATTTGGGGTTCCACCACGAATTTGACTCCTCAATGAAGGGGATTGACCAAAATTTGCGATTCCACCGACCAACCCCCCCAAATTTGGGGTTCCACCGACCGACCCCCCAAATTTGGGGTTCCACCGACCGACCCCCCAAATTTGGGGTTCCACCGACTGACCCCCCAAAATTTGCGATTCCACCGACCGGCCCCCCCAAATTTGGGGTTCCACCGACCGACCCCCCCAAATTTGGGGTTCCCCCCGCCCTCCCCTCGGAGCAGGTCCTGGGTGAACCTGTACTGCGTGCTGGCCAAGGGCGACCTGGGCTTCTACAAGGACGCCAAGGGCCCGGCGGCGGGCGCCACGCACGGCGGGGAGCCGCTGCTCAGCCTGCAGCGCGCCGCCGCCGAGGTGGCCAGCGACTACAAGAAGAAGAAGAACGTCTTCAAGCTCAAGTGAGTCCCGGCCTCGGTGGGGTTTGGGGTGTTTTGGGTAATTTTGGGGTGTCTGGGGGCAGTTTTGGGGAGTCTGGTGGCACTTTTGGGGTGTCTGGGGGCAGTTTTGGAGTCTCTGATGTCGGTTTTGGGGTCCCTGATGTCACTTTTGGGGTGTCTGATGTCATTTTTGGGGTCTCTGGTGGCACTTTCGGGGTCTCTGATGTCGGTTTGGGGTCTCTGGTGGCACTTTTGGGGCGTCTGGTGGCACTTTCAGGGTCTCTGATGTCGGTTTGGGGGCGTCTGGGGGCACTTTTGGGGTCTCTGATGTCGGTTTGGAGTCTCTTGTGGCACTTTTGGGGTGTCTGATGGCACTTTTGGGGTGTCTGGTGGCACTTTTGGGGTGTCTGATGGCACTTTTGGGGTGTCTGGTGGCACTTTTGGGGTGTCTGGTGGCACTTTTGGAGTCTCTGGTGGCACTTTTGGGGTGTCTGATGTAACTTTTGGGGTCTCTGATGTCACTTTCGGTGTCCCTGATGTCACTTTTAGGGTCTCTGATGTCACTTTTGGGGTCTCTGATGTCACTTTTGGGGTCCCCGATGTCCCTTTTGTGGTCCCTGATGTCACTTTTAGGGTCTCTGATGTCACTTTTGGGGTCTCTGATGTCACTTTTGGGGTCCCTGATGTAACTTTTGGGGTCCCTGATGTCACTTCTGGGGTCCCTGATGTCATTTTGGGGTCTCTGATGTCACTTTTGGGGTCTCTGGTGGCACTCTTGGGGTCTCTGATGTAATTTTGGGGGTCTCTGATGTCATTTTGGGGTCCCTGATGTCACTTTTGGGGTCTCTGATGGCATTTTTGGGGTCTCTGATGTCGGTTTTGGGGTGTCTGATGTCACTTTTGGGGTCTCTGATGTCGGTTTTGGGGTCTCTGATGGCTCTTTTGGGGTCTAAGATGGCATTTTTGAGGTCTCTGATGTCACTCTTGGGATCTTCTGTTGATTTGGGTGGCCCTGATGGCACTTTTGGGGTGTCTGGTGGCACTTTTGGGGTCTCTTGATGGCACTTTTGGGGTCTCTGATGGCACTTTTGGGGTCCCTGATGTCACTTTCGGGGTCTCTGATTTCATTTTTGGGGTCTCTGATGTCACTTTTGGGGTCTCTGATTTCATTTTTGGGGTCTCTGATGTCACTTTTGGTGTCTCTGATGTCACTTTTGGGGTCTCTGATGTCACTTTCAGGGTCCCTGATGTCACTTTTGGGGTCTCTGATGTCATTTTTGGGGTCTCTGATGTCACTTTTGGGGTGTCTGATGTAATTTTTGGGGTCCCTGATGTCACTTTTGGGGTCTCTGATGTCATTTTTGGGGTCTCTGATGTCACTTTTGGGGTCTCTGATGTAATTTTTGGGGTCCCTGATGTCACTTTTGGGGTCTCTGATGTCACTTTTGGGGTTCCTGATGTCACTTTTGGGGTCTCTGATGTCCCTTTTGGGGTCCCTGATGTCATTTCTGGGGTCTCTGATGTCCCTTTTGGGGTCTCTGATGTAATTTTTAGGGTCTCTGATGTCACTTTTGGGGTCCCTGATGTCATTTCTGGGGTCCCTGATGTCATTTTGGGGTCCCTGATGTCACTTTTGGGGTCTCTGATGTCATTTTCGGTGTCCCTGATGTCATTTTTGGGGTCCCTGATGTCACTTTTGGGGTCTCTGATGTCATTTTTAGGGTCCCTGATGTCACTTTTGGGGTTCCTGATGTCACTTTTGGGGTTCCTGATGTCCCTTTTGTGGTCCCTGATGTCATTTTTGGGGTCTCTGATGTCATTTTTGGGGTCCCTGATGTCACTTTTGGGGTCTCTGATGTCATTTTTAGGGTCCCTGATGTCACTTTTGGGGTCCCTGATGTCATTATTGGGGTCTCTGATGTCACTTTTGGGGTCCCTGATGTCACTTTTGGGGTGTCTGATGTCACTTTTGGGGTTCCTGATGTCATTTTTGGGGTGTCTGATGTCACTTTTGGGGTCTCTGATGTCATTTTGGGGTCTCTGATGTCATTTTTGGGGTCTCTGATGGCACTTCTGGGGTCTCTGATGTCATTTTTGGGGTCTCTGATGTCATTTTTGTGGTCCCTGATGTCATTTTTGTGGTCCCTGATGTCATTTTTGGGGTCTCTGATGTCATTTCGGGGTCCCTGATGTCATTTTTGGGGTGTCCTGTTGTGGCCCTGAGGTCCCCAAGCCCTTGGGGACACGGTGACAATGTCCCTGTCTCGTAGGACCGGCGATGGGAGCGAGTTCCTGCTGCAGGCCAAGGACGAGGTGCGGCCTTGGGGGGTCTGAGGGGGTTTTGGGGGGTCTTTGTAGGGTTTGGGGGGGTCTTTGTAGGGTTTGGGGGGGTCTGATGGGGGTTTGGGGGGTCTGATGGGGGTTTGGGGGGTCTTTGTAGGGTTTGGGGGGGGTCTTTGTAGGGTTTTGGGGGGTCTGATGGGGGTTTTGGGGAGTCTGATGGGGGTTTTGGGGGGGTCTGATGGGGGTTTTGGGGGGTCTTTGTAGGGTTTGGGGGGTCTGATGGGGGTTTTGGGGGGTCTTTGTAGGGTTTGGGGGGTCTGATGGGGGTTTTGGGGGGTCTTTGTAGGGTTTGGGGGGTCTGATGGGGGTTTTGGGGGGTCTTTGTAGGGTTTGGGGGGCTCTTTGTAGGGTTTGGGGGGTCTGATGGGGGTTTGGGGGGTCTTTATAGGGTTTGGGGGGGTCTTTGTAGGGTTTGGGGGGTCTTTGTAGGGTTTGGGGGGTCTTTGTAGGGTTTGGGGGGGTCTTTGTAGGGTTTGGGGGGGTTCTTTGTAGGGTTTTGGGGGGTCTGATGGGGATTTTGGGGGGTCTGATGGGGGTTTGGGGGGTCTTATGGGGGTTTTGGGGGGTCTTTGTAGGGTTTGGGGGGTCTGATGGGGGTTTGGGGGGTCTTTGTAAGGTTTGGGGGGTCTGATGGGGGGTTTCGGGGGTCTTCTGGTGGTTTTGGGGGGTCTGATGGGGGTTTTGGGGGATTTCATGGGGGTTTTGGGGGTCTCATGGGCGTTTTGGGGGGTCTCATGGTGGTTTTGGGGGGGTCTGATGGAGGTTTTGGGGGGTCTTTGTAGGGTTTGGGGGGTCTCATGGTGGTTTTGGGGGGTCTCATGGGGGTTTTGGGGGTCTCATGGGGGTTTCGGTGGTTCTGATCTCATGTTGATTTTGATGGCTCTCCAAGCTCATTTTCATTGTCCCTCACCCCATTTTTGGGGTCCCTAACCCCATTTTCATTGTCCCTAACCCCATTTATGGGGTCCCTGACCCCATTTTCGTTGTCCCTCACCCCATTTTCGATGTCCCTAACCCCATTTTTGGGGTCCTTAACCCCATTTTCAGTGTCCCTAACCCCATTTTTGGTCTCCCTAACCCCATTTTCAATGTCCCTAACCCCATTTTCATTGTCCCTCACCCCATTTTCGGTGTCCCTAACCCCATTTTCAATGTCCCTAACCCCATTTTCAATGTCCCTAACCCCATTTTCATTGTCCCTAACCCCATTTTTGGTCTCCCTAACCCCATTTTGGTGTCCCTCACCCCATTTTCAGTGTCCCTAACCCCATTTTCGGCTGCCTGACCCCATTCTCGGTGCACCTCACCCCATTTTCAGTGTCCCTAACCCCATTTTCATTGTCCCTGACCCCATTTTCGATGTCCCTGACCCCGTTTTTGGTGTCCCTGACCCCATTTTCATTGTCCCTAACCCCATTTTCGATGTCCCTGACCCCATTTTCGGTGTCCCTAACCCCATTTTCGATGTCCCTGACCCCGATTCCGGGGTGCCTGACCCCATTTTCAGTGTCCCTCACCCCATTTTCGATGTCCCTAACCCCATTTTTGATGTCCCTGACCCCATTTTATTGTCCCTGACCCCATTTTCATTGTCCCTAACCCCATTTTCATTGTCCCTAACCCCATTTTCGATGTCCCTAACCCCATTTCCGGGGTCCCTGACCCCATTTTCGGTGTCCCTGACCCCATTTCCGCGGTCCCTGACCCCGTTTCCGGGGTGCCTGACCCCGTTTTCGGTGTCCCTGACCCCATTTCCGCGGTCCCTGACCCCATTTTCTGTGTCCCTGACCCCATTTTCGGTGTCCCTGACCCCGTTTTCGGGGTGCCCGACCCCGATTCCGGGGTGCCTGACCCCATTTTCGGGGTCCCTAACCCCGTTTTCGGTGTCCCTGACCCCGTTTTCGGTGTCCCTGACCCCATTTCCGCGGTCCCTGACCCCATTTCCGCGGTCCCTAACCCCGTTTTCGGTGTCCCTGACCCCGTTTTCGGGGTGCCCGACCCCGTTTCCGCGGTCCCTGACCCCGTTTTTGGTGTCCCTAACCCCATTTTCGATGTCCCTGACCCCGTTTCCGGGGTGCCTGACCCCATTTCCGCGGTCCCTGACCCCTTTTCCGCGGTCCCTGACCCCGTTTCCGGGGTGCCCGACCCCGTTTTCGGTGTCCCTGACCCCATTCTCGATGTCCCTGACCCCGTTTTCGGGGTGCCCCACCCCGTTTTCGGTGTCCCTGACCCCGTTTTCGGTGTCCCTGACCCCATTTCCGCGGTCCCTAACCCCATTTTCAGTGTCCCTGACCCCGTTTCCGGGGTGCCCGACCCCATTTTCGATGTCCCTGACCCCATTTCGGTGTCCCTAACCCCGTTTTCGGTGTCCCTGACCCCGATTCCGGGGTGCCCGACCCCGTTTTCGGTGTCCCTGACCCCATTTTCGGGGTGCCTGACCCCGTTTTTGGGGTGCCCGACCCCATTTTCGGTGTCCCTGACCCCATTTCCGCGGTCCCTAACCCCATTTTCGATGCCCCTGACCCCGTTTCCGGGGTGCCCCACCCCGTTTCCGCGGTCCCTGACGCCGCTCCTGCCCTGCAGGAGGAGATGCAGGGCTGGCTGCGGGCGCTGGCCGCCAGCGCTCAGGAGCACGCCGAGCTGGCCCGCTGGCAGCAGGGCCTCCTCACCACCTCCTCCACCGACGAGGGGCTCCCCCGGCGCGACCCCGACCGGCCCCGCCGGAAATGACCCCCACAACCCCCACTTTGGGGTCCCGGCCCCCCCAAAAATCCCACATTTTGGGGTCCCGGCCCCCCAGAAAACCCTGAAGTTTGGGGTCCCGTCACCCCCCCCACAAGCCCTGGGTTTGGGGTCCCCGAGCCCCGATTTTGGGGTCCAGGCCTCCCCAAACTCTAATTTGGGGGTCCCAGCCCCCACCCCCGAACCTCGGTTTTGGGGTCCTGGCCGCCCCCAAAACATCAACTTTGGGGTCCTGCTCCCCCCAAAATCTGAGTTTGGGGTCCTGGCCATTCCCAAAAGGTCAGTTTTGGGGTCCTGGCTCCCCCCAAACCCAAACTTTGGCGTCCCGGCCCCCCTTTCCCCCAGCACAAGCCATAGAAAGCCGGGGGGGGCCCCAGCGCCGCCGTTGTACAAATGTAATAAAGCACCCGCTGCACCCCAAAACTGGCCAAAAATGGAGATTTTGGGGAGCCCTGGGGGGATTCGAGGACACCAGGAGGGGTTTGGGGCTTCCTGAGGGGGAGTTGGGATGTCCTGGGGGGATTTTGGGGAGCCCTGGGGGAGTTTGGGGCTTCCTGAGGGGGAGTTGGGATGTCCTGGGGGGATTTTGGGGAGTCCTGGGGGAGTTTGGGGCTTCCTGAGGGGGAGTTGGGATGTCCTGGGGGGATTTTGGGGAGTCCTGGGGGGGCTTGGGGTCATCCTGAGGGGGAGTTGGGATGTCCTGGGGGGATTTTGGGGAGTCCTGGGGGAGTTTGGGGCTTCCTGAGGGGGAGTTGGAATATCCTGGAGGGATTTTGGGGAGCCCTGGGGGGGTTTCAAGGACACCAGGAGGGGTTTGGGGCTTCCTGGGGGGGAGTTGGGATGTCCTGGGAGGATTTTGGGGAGTCCTGGGGGAGTTTGGGGTCATCCTGAGGGGGAGTTAGGATGTCCTGGAGGGATTTTGGGGGAATCCTTCAGGGTTTTGGGGAGTCCTGGGGGGGTTTTCGGGGTTCCATCCCTTTTTCTGAGGAGGGATTGAAGAGGAGGAGGGAGGAAAGAGAATGAGTTGGGGAAAGAGAGGAGGAGGAGGGAGAGAAAGGGAGGGATGGAGGAGGAGAAGGTGTGGGCGGGGAGGAGGAGGAGAAGGGCGAGGAGGAGGAGGAGGGGGGATGGAAAGAGAGAAGGAGGCGGAGATAAGAGAGAGGAGGAGGAGGAGAAGGGATGGAAGGGGAGGGATGGAAGAGGAGAAGGAGGTGGGGATAAGACAGAGGAGGAGGTGGGGATAAGACAGAGGAGGAGGTGGGGATAAGACAGAGGAGGAGCGGGATGAAGAGGAAGAGGAAGAGGAAGAGGAGGGCCAAAGGCGGATCCAGGCTGAGCAGACGGAACCACGCGCTCCAGCCCGGCCTGAATTGGCAGCCCCCACCTGTGGGATCATCGCCCCCCCCATCGCGCAGGTGAGCGGGGAGGGGGAGCTCGGCCCGGATATCCCGGGCGGTGCCTGGGTTGGGTTTTTGTGGGGATGTTCGGAGAATGAAGCAGCCCGAGGCTGAGCGGAAAAGGCCCCTCGGGGGGACATCGGGGGGTGCCGGTGGCGGCTGGCGGCAGAGGCAGCCTGGAGGAGCAGAGCCCTGTGTCCCCCGGGAGCCCAAAGTGGGGAGCGCAGAGAGGGGGGAGCGCCGCCATGGGCGGGAGCCTGAGGAGCCCGGAGAGGGGCAGGGGGGACTCCTTGGAGCCGCTGCAGCCCCGAGCAGAGAATGAGGGGAGAAGGGAGCCCGGGAGCCCGAACAGCCCCGGCATCCCGAGATGGGGAGAGCCAAGAGGGGGGAGCTTTTGGGATTGCTGGGACTGCCAGCAGCCTGGGCAGGGCGGGCACCGAGGAGAAGGGGGACCCCCAATCCAAGGGTGACCCCCAGCAGCTGGGACAGGGGGGAACCCCTGAAAACCAAAGTGGAGGGACCAGGGACAGGGAACTCCTGGGAGGCTTTTTTAGGGCTGAATCTTGGTGTTTGGGAGGTTCTCATAGAGCCCAGATGTCTGGGGACTTGTACAGATGGGCTCGGGCAGAGGGACCTTCAAACTCAGCGTGCTCATCCCTTGTTTTCCCCAAACCAGGATTTCCATTACCAACCCCTGTGAGGCTGCGAGGAAGAGGAAGATGTCCCGGGACACTGAGGCAGGTGAGGAGGAAGTCAGTGCCTCTGGGAATGCTTAAAATCAGAAAGTTTTGGGAAAGCTGCAAAAGAAAAGCCTCAGAGACAGTAGAACTGTGATTAGAGCTATGCAGCAGCCATAAGATTGCTCAGCAGGAAAATTATATAAGAAGTAGAATGTAAAGAGAAATAGAGCAGTGGTCTGTGCATTAATGCTCATCTAGAATAACTCCCTGACCTGCAGAAAAGTAAATCTAGCAAATTGATAGCAAGTTCCAAGGTTAATAGTGGAGCTGAGTGCATTAAGGCTTACAAGCAGGATTGTATTTGAAATGAGCCAGTTTTAAGCAAGTTTTAAGCTCAGTGCATTAAGGCTTACAAGCAGGATTATATTTGAAATAAGCCAGTTTTAAGCAAGTTTTAAGCTCAGTGCATTAAGGCTTACAAGCAGGATTGTATTTGAAATAAGCAAGTTTAAAGCAAGTTTTAAACTCAGTGCATTAAGGCTTACAAGCAGGATTGTATTTGAAATAAGCCAGTTTTAAGCAAGTTTTAAGCTCAGTGCATTAAGGCTTACAAGCAGGATTGTATTTGAAATAAGCAAGTTTTAAGCAAGTTTTAAGCTCAGTGCATTAAGGCTTACAAGCAGGATTATATTTGAAATAAGCCAGTTTTAAGCAAGTTTTAAGCTCAGTGCATTAAGACTTACAAGCAGGATTGTATTTGAAATAAGCCAGTTTTAAGCAAGTTTTAAGCTCAGTGCATTAAGGCTTACAAGCAGGATTGTATTTGAAATAAGCCAGTTTTAAGCAAGTTTTAAGCTCAGTGCATTAAGGCTTACAAGCAGGATTGTATTTGAAATAAGCCAGTTTTAACCGAAGGTACCGTGTGCTTAGAGTGCTTGGATAGAACCACTGTCAATGTGCTTTTGCTTTGTGTGATTGGTCAAAAACCTTTTAAAGTAAGATTTGAGGTTAAGTTCTTTGTCTGCTCCCTGGTGTGTGAGCTGCTGGCATCTTCCCATGGTCATAACCATGAAATGAGAGCCATGCTGGAAAATAAAACAGCTCAGGACGGGTTCCTGTGTGTGATCTGTGCACAGCCCCCAGCTGGCCATGAGAGCCCCTCTCCCCTCTGTGCCAGCCCCGGGGGGATCTCCTTGCCCTGAGGCACGGAGGCAAATCCCATCCTGTCCTTGTCCTTCCTCCCCAGAGCAGGAGCTGAGCATGGAGAGCAGGGAGGACAAATCCCCGCGGCAGAACCTGGTGGGAGAGGCCGTTTGGAGCGGCTGCACGGCGCAGGAACCCGACGGGGAGGAAAAGCCCCGGAGATCCCGCACGAGGAGGGGCTGCAAACGCAGATCAGAGGGATGTGAGGGGGAAAGAGCCGGCCTGGGCCGGGAAGGCGGCCGGAGATGGAGGCAGAGCTCGGAGCTGGTGCTGCATGAGCAGCTCCATGATGGGGAGAAGCCCCACAGGTGTGGGGAGTGTGGGAAGAGCTTCAGGTGGAAGTACATGCTCATTGACCACCAGGTGATCCACACTGGGGAGAAGCCCTATGAGTGTGAGGAGTGTGGGATGAGCTTCAGGTGGAGCTCCAACCTCCTCTCGCACCAGAGGACCCACACTGGGGAGCGGCCCCACGAGTGTGGGGAGTGTGGGATGAGCTTCAGACGGCGCTCTCACCTGACCCTGCACCAGATGATCCACACTGGGGAGAAGCCCTTTGAGTGTGAGGAGTGTGGGCAGAGCTTCAGCCAGAGCTCCAACCTGATCAACCACCGGATGATCCACACCGGAGAGAGGCCCTACGAGTGTGGGGAGTGTGGGAAGAGCTTCCCCTGCAACTCCAGCCTGATGAAGCACCAGGTGATCCACACTAGGAAAGGGGCCTACAAGTGTGGGGAGTGTGGGAAGAGCTTCAGCCAGAGCTCCCACCTGATCAGGCATCAGATGATCCACACCGGGGACAGGTGCTACAAGTGTGGGGAGTGTGGGCAGAGCTTCATAGGGAGCTCGGATCTGATCAAGCACCAGAGGATCCACACTGGGGAGAGGCCCTACGAGTGTGGGGAGTGTGGGCAGAGCTTCAGAGAGAGCTCCAGCCTGATCAAGCACCGGAGGAGCCACACTGGGGAGAAGCCCTACAAATGTGAGGAGTGTGGGAAGAGCTTCAGCCAGAACTCCACCCTAAACAGGCACCAGAGGAGCCACACTGGGGAACGGCCCCACGAGTGTGGGGAGTGTGGGAACAGATTCAGCGCGAGGTCCAAACTGATCCAGCACCAGAGGATCCACACCGGGGAGAGGCCCTACGAGTGTTCCAAGTGTGGGAAGGGGTTCAAGACCAGCTCCCATCTCCTCCTGCACTATCGGATTCACACGGACGAGAGGCCCTTCCAGTGCCCTGAGTGTGGGAGGGGATTCAGGCAGAAATCCCAACTGATCACCCACCAGCGCACCCACAGCGGGGAGAGGCCCTACGAGTGTCCCCAGTGTGGGAAGAGCTTTAAGAGCAGCTCCAGTCTCCTCACGCACGAGCGGATTCACACGGAGGAGAGGCCCTTCCTCTGCCCCGACTGCGGGAAGGGATTCAGGGTGAAATCCAACCTCGTCATCCACCGGCGCACCCACACCGGGGAGAAGCCCTACCAGTGTCCCCAGTGTGGGAAGAGCTTCTCCAGCAGACCTAATTTCACTCGACACCAACGGAGTCACCGGTAAGGGAAGAGCTCAGTGCCTTCTCCATCTCCATCTCTCACTGGAGGAACTGCTTTGGGCACAGCTCTGTTCACCCACATTCTTTATTATCCATGTTTTTAACACACCTGGCTGCTTCTCTGTGGGTGCCGTGGACAGGGAGAGAGAAAGGGCAAGCGTTTCTCAGAGCGGCTTGAGAGAAATTTTAGGGAGCTGGAAAGATGTGATAACCTGTTGGCTAAAAACAATTTGCAGGTGCTGTTTTTCTACTTTATTTTTCTGTTCCTCTCAAGGACAGTGCATGAGAAAGATGTTTCTTTTAGTTAGCCAATAGAATAGAATCTATGGTACCACTCTATAAAAACTGTTTCTTTTGAATAAAGTCTTCTAGGCCTTTGCTATGATGCTGCCTCTCGCCTGTTTCTGCCCTGACCTCAGTGCCTTAGTCCCAGTTCTCCTTTGCGTTTGGCCTTAATTTTTTTCCCTTCCCCTACTCCGTGATATCCAAAAGCCTATACAGATACATCTGTCACCTCAAAAACACCCAAATCCCATTGAAAACAGCTCAATCTTACACCAAAAGGGCTCAATCCCAGCTCAGAAAAACTCAGTCCCACATCAAACTCACTCCATTCCACAGCCACCAGGCCGAGATGGGGTTGGGAGGGGATTGGGAGAAGAGGGATCCCAATTTGGACCGGTAAGAGGGGGATAGTGTGGGGCTGGGTGTGTGGGACGTATCTGATAGCAAATAAAACTGTCAGACTTACTGCTTTCTGTCCCGTTCGTGTTCAGGCCGTTGCAGTTCTGTTTGCAGAGCGCCGCCACCCAGAGCGTCCCCTCAGAGTTGCCGCCCTTGGCCTGACCCCGCCCCTTTCCCCTCACGGTTCCCGCCCTTGGTCTGAGCCCGCCCCTTTCCCCTCACGGTTCCGCCCTTTCCCCGCCCCTTTCCCCTCACGGTTCCCGCCCTTGGTCTGAGCCCGCCCCTTTCCCCTCACGGTTCCCGCCCTTGGCCTTAGCCCGCCCCTTTCCCCTCACGGTTCCCGCCCTTTCCCCGCCCCTTTCCCCTCACGGTTCCGCTTTTTCCCCGCCCCTTTCCCCTCACGGTTCCGCCCTTTCCCCGCCCCTTTCCCCTCACGGTTCCCGCCCTTTCCCCGCCCCCTTTCCCCTCACGGTTCCGCCTTTTCCCCGCCCCTTTCCCCTCACGGTTCCGCCTTTTCCCCGCCCCCTTTCCCCTCACGGTTCCGCCCTTTCCTCGCCCCCTTTCCCCTCACGGTTCGGCCTTCAGCAATGGGGGAGGACGAGAAGGGATGGAAGGGGAGGGATGGAAGAGGAGAAGGAGGTGGGGATGAGACAGAGGAGGAGGAGGGGAGATGGGAGAGGAGGAGCGGGAGGAAGAGGAAGAGGAAGAGGAGGGCCAAAGGCGGATCCAGGCTGAGCAGACGGAACCACGCGCTCCAGCCCGGCCTGAATTGGCAGCCCCCACCTGTGGGATCATCGCCCCCCCCATCGCGCAGGTGAGCGGGGAGGGGGAGCTCGGCCCGGATATCCCGGGCGGTGCCTGGGTTGGGTTTTTGTGGGGATGTTCGGAGAATGAAGCAGCCCGAGGCTGAGCGGAAAAGGCCCCTCGGGGGGACATCGGGGGGTGCCGGTGGCGGCTGGCGGCAGAGGCAGCCTGGAGGAGCAGAGCCCTGTGTCCGCCAGGAGCCCAAAGTGGGGAGCGCAGAGAGGGGGGAGCGCCGCCATGGGCGGGAGCCTGAGGAGCCCGGAGAGGGGCAGGGGGGACTCCTTGGAGCCGCTGCAGCCCCGAGCAGAGAATGAGGGGAGAAGGGAGCCCGGGAGCCCGAACAGCCCCGGCATCCCGAGATGGGCAGAGCCGAGAGGGGGGAGTGCGTCCCCGGGGATGCACCGGGGGGATCTCCTTGCCCTGAGGCACGGAGGCAAATCCCATCCTGTCCTTGTCCTTCCTCCCCAGAGCAGGAGCTGAGCATGGAGAGCAGGGAGGACAAATCCCCGCGGCAGAACCTGGTGGAAGAGGCCGTTTGGAGCGGCTGCACGGCGCAGGAACCCGACGGGGAGGAAAAGCCCCGGAGATCCCGCACGAGGAGGGGCTGCAAACGCAGATCAGAGGGATGTGAGGGGGAAAGAGCCAGCCTGGGCCGGGAAGGCGGCCGGAGATGGAGGCAGAGCTCGGAGCTGGTGCTGCATGAGCATGATGAGAGCATGATGCTCCATGATGGGGAGAAGCCCCACAGGTGTGGGGAGTGTGGGAAGAGCTTCAGGAGGAGCTGTGACCTCATCAGGCATCAGAGGATCCACACCGGGGAAAAGCCCTTCAAATGTGGGGAGTGTGGGAAGAGCTTCAGGTGGAACTCTGACCTGACCAAGCACCAGAGGATCCACACTGGAGAAAGGCCGTTCAAGTGCTCTTTGTGTGGGATGCTGTTCAGCCAGAGCTCCAGCCTGATCGTGCACAAAAGGACCCACACCGGGGAGAGGCCCTACGAGTGTTCAGAGTGTGGGAAGAGGTTTAAGAGCAGCTCCCATCTCCTCCTGCACTGTCGGATCCACACAGAGGAGAGGCCCTTCCAATGCCCCGACTGCGGGAAGGGATTCAAGCAGAATTCCAACCTCATCACCCACCAGCACATCCACACCGGGGAGAGGCCCTATGAGTGTGATAAATGCAGGAAGAGGTTTCAGACCAACTCGAACCTCCTCCTGCACTATCGGATTCACACAGAGGAGAGGGCCTTCCAGTGCCCTGAGTGTGGGAAGGGATTCAGGCACAACTCTCACCTCGTCACCCACCGGCGCATCCACACCGGGGAGAGGCCCTACGAGTGTCCCCAGTGTGGGAAGAGCTTCTCACAGAGCTCCAACTTGACCCAACATCAACTGAGGCACCACTAAGGGAAGCCCTGAGAGTGTCCCCAGTGTGGGAAGAGCTTCAGGTGGGGCTTTGACCTGGTCAAACACCTGGTGATCCACACTGGAGAACGTCCCTACAAGTGTGGGGAGTGTGGGAAGAGCTTCTCACAGAAGATCAAACACCAGAGGAGCCACACTGGGGAAAGACCCCACGAGTGTGGGGAGTGTGGGAAGAGCTTTAGGGACCACGAGACCCTGATGAGACACCGAAAAATCCACACCAGGGAGAGACCCTACGAGTGTGGGGAGTGTGGGAAGAGCTTCTCCAGCAGCTCCAACTTGACCCAACACCAACTGAGGCACCACTAAGGGAAGCCCTGAGAGCATCCCCAGTGTGGGAAGAGCTTCAAGTGGGGCTTTGACCTGGTCAAATACCAGAGGATCCACACTGGAGAACGTCCCTACGAGTGTGGGGAGTGTGGGAAGAGCTTCTCCAGCAGCTCCAACATGACCCAACACTGAGGCACCACTAAGGGAAGCCCTGAGGGTGTCCCCAGTGTGGGAAGAGCTTCTCACAGAGCTCCAACTTGACCCAACACTGAGGCACCACTGAGGGAAGCCCTGAGAGCATCCCCAGTGTGGGAAGAGCTTCAGGTGGGGCTCTGACCTGATCAAGCACCTGAGGATCCACACTGGGGAAAGACCCCACGAGTGTCCCCAGTGTGGGAAGAGCTTCTCCAGCAGCTCCAACATGACCCAACACTGAGGCACCACTAAGGGAAGCCCTGAGAGTGCCCTGAGTGTGGGAAGAGCTTCAGGTGGGGCTCTGACCTGGTCAAACACCAGAGGATCCACACTGGAGAACGTCCCTACAAGTGTGGGGAGTGTGGGAAGAGCTTTAGGTCGAGCTCTGACCTGATCAAGCACCAGAGGATCCACACTGGGGAAAGACCCCACGAGTGTCCTCAGTGTGGGAAGAGCTTTAGGGACCACGACACCCTGATGAGACACCGAAAAATCCACACCAGGGAGAAACCCTACGAGTGTGGGGAGTGTGGGAAAAGCTTCTCCAGCAGCTCCAACTTGACCCAACACCAACTGAGGCACCACTAAGGGAAGCCCTGAGAGCATCCCCAGTGTGGGAAGAGCTTCAGGTGGGGCTCTGACCTGATCAAACACCAGAGGATCCACACCGGGGAGAGACCCCACGAGTTTCCCCAGTGTGGGAAGAGCTTCTCCAGCAGCTCCAACTTGACCCAACACCAACTGAGGCACCACTGAGGGAAGCCCTGAGAGTGTCCCCAGTGTGGGAAGGGATTCATGCAGAATTCCAACCTCGTCATCCACCGGCGCATCCACACCAGGGAGAGGCCCTGAGAGCATCCCCAGTGTGGGAAGAGCTTCAGGTGGGGCTCTGACCTGGTCAAACACCAGAGGATCCACACTGGGGAGCGGCCCTACAAGTGTGGGGAGTGTGGGAAGAGCTTTAGGTCGAGCTCTCACCTAATCAAACACCAGAGGATCCACACTGGGGAAAGACCCCACGAGTGTGGGGAGTGTGGGAAGAGCTTTAGGGACCACGACACCCTGATGAGACACCGAAAAATCCACGCCAGGGAGAAACCCTACGAGTGTGGGGAGTGTGGGAAGAGCTTTGGCTTCAACTCCCACCTCCTCCTGCACTCCCTCAGTCACAGGGAGGAGAGGCCCTTCTGCTGCCCCGACTGCGGGAAGGGATTCAAGTACAACTCCCAGCTCGTCGTGCACCGGAGGATCCACACCGGGGAGAGGCCCTACGAGTGTGGGGAGTGTGGGAAGAGCTTCTCACAGAGCTCTCACCTGAGCAGACACCGCTGCAGCCAGCGGGGAGGGAAGCCCTGAGAGCGTCCTGAGTGTGGGAAGAGCTTCAGGTGGGGCTCTGACCTGGTCAAACACCAGAGGATCCACACTGGGGAAAGACCCCACGAGTGTGGGGAGTGTGGGAAGAGCTTCTCACAGAGCTCTCACCTGAGCAGACACCGCTGCAGCCAGCGGGGAGGGAAGCCCTGAGAGCGTCCCCAGTGTGGGAAGAGCTTCAGGTGGGGCTCTGACCTGGTCAAGCACCTGAGGATCCACACTGGAGAACGTCCCTACAAGTGTGGGGAGTGTGGGAAGAACTTCAGGTGGGGCTCTGACCTCATAAAACACCAGGTGATCCACACTGGAGAACGTCCCTACAAGTGTGGGGAGTGTGGGAAGAGCTTTAGGTCAAGCTCTGACCTGATCAAACACCGGAGGATCCACACTGGGGAAAGACCCCACGAGTGTGGGGAGTGTGGGAAGAGCTTTAGGGACCACGACACCCTGATGAGACACCGAAAAATCCACACCAGGGAGAAACCCTACGAGTGTGGGGAGTGTGGGAAGAGCTTCTCCAGCAGCTCCAACTTGACCCAACACCAACTGAGGCACCACTGAGGGAAGCCCTGAGAGTGCCCTGATTTCAAAAAGAGCTTTGTGCCTTCTCCAGCTCCATCCCCCACTGGAAAAACCATTTTGTACACAGCCCTGCTCACCCACATTCCCTGTGATCCATGGTGGGAACTCACCTGGCTGCTTCTCCTTTTGGTTTGGCCTGAATTTTTTTCTCTGCTTCATCTTTATCCCTTAAAAGCAGCCAAAACTTGGTTAAATGAAGGTAATTGATGGAATGTATCTGAAGTTCCATCATTTCTCAGGGTGTTTGAGGGGGAATTTAGGATTTGGGGACACATCCTGTGTGGAGTGCCCCTGTTGCTACGAGGCAGGAATTTGATCTCACCCTTCTTGTCTTGCTGAGAACCCCTCATTTCCCCCAAACCCCAACTCCACCCCTGGGTTGCTTTGATAATGGACTAATAATTATTAATTATCTGCTGTTAATGGGCCATTGAGTGTCCCTGCATGGCTGATAAAATGACATCATCCCATTGGGGGGTGCTCCGCCCAGGGGGAGGAGCCAAGCATTCCTACCTGGATGGAATCTGAGGTTTGGAGCACCCCAGGAGCCTTTTCCTACTGGATTCCCATTGGATCAGCCCTTTTTCCACTGGATTCCCATTGGATCTCCCATTTCCCACTGGATTTCCACTGGATTCCCATTGGATCTCCCATTGGATCAGCCTTTTCCCACTGGATCTCCCATTAGATCTCCCTTTTCCCACTGGATTCCCATTGGATCTCCCAGAGGATCAGCCCTTTTTCCACTGGATTCCCAGTGGATCAAAGTTTTCCCAGTGGAATCCCAATAGATCTCCCTTTTCCCACTGGATTCCCATTGAATGAAGATTTTCCCACTGGATTCCCATTGGATCTCCCTTTTCCCACGGGATTCCCTGAGGATCCACATTTCCCACTGGATTCCCAGTGGATCTCCCTTTTCCCGCTGGTTCCCAGATGATCAAGATTTTCCCACTGGATTCCCATTGGATCAGCACTTTTCCCTCTGGATTCCCATTGGATCAAGATTTTCCCACTGAATTCCC
>NW_028167418.1:0-40882 GCF_963513975.1 Fringilla coelebs | reverse complement strand
CTTCCTTGCCGGAGAAGCGGCACCTTCGCCGGCAGAGAGCATCCTGCCGGCCGCGGTGCGCTCCGGAGCGGGGGCTTGTGCCGAAAGAGGCCGGCAACAGGCGCTTACCTTCGGACAGCTCCGGATGCCCGTCTAATGCGTCTCCTGTCGCCTACACGGCAGGGAAAAGCTTTTCCACTCTGTCTAGGAAGGAGAAAGTGTGCCAGCACAGCAAATGCCTCCCGGACTTTCCCTGCAATTCAGCAAGTGCTTTGCAGCTTGAAATTGGAAGGAAAGCCTCAGATTTAGCAGCCAGAGCTTCAGGAGGAGCAGCAGCGAGCACAGCATCGCTTTTGCAGCAGCTCCTTCCATGTGCATGTTTTTGGGAGTGGAAAGGCTTGCAGAGTGTTCAAGTAGCTTTTTCTCTCCGCTGGAAAGCTGCACGCTCAGTGCCAGTCTTCTGCAGCTTCTTTCTTCACGTTTCAGCAGCTAGCACGCTCTCCGTGTGCAGGAGAAGCGGCTGAGGCTTCCTTGCCGGAGAAGCGGCACCTTCGCCGGCAGAGAGCATCCTGCCGGCCGCGGTGCGCTCCGGAGCGGGGGCTTGTGCCGAAAGAGGCCGGCAACAGGCGCTTACCTTCGGACAGCTCCGGATGCCCGTCTAATGCGTCTCCTGTCGCCTACACGGCAGGGAAAAGCTTTTCCACTCTGTCTAGGAAGGAGAAAGTGTGCCAGCACAGCAAATGCCTCCCGGACTTTCCCTGCAATTCAGCAAGTGCTTTGCAGCTTGAAATTGGAAGGAAAGCCTCAGATTTAGCAGCCAGAGCTTCAGGAGGAGCAGCAGCGAGCACAGCATCGCTTTTGCAGCAGCTCCTTCCATGTGCATGTTTTTGGGAGTGGAAAGGCTTGCAGAGTGTTCAAGTAGCTTTTTCTCTCCGCTGGAAAGCTGCACGCTCAGTGCCAGTGTTCTGCAGCTTCTTTCTTCACGTTTCAGCAGCTAGCACGCTCTCCGTGTGCAGGAGAAGCGGCTGAGGCTTCCTTGCCGGAGAAGCGGCACCTTCGCCGGCAGAGAGCATCCTGCCGGCCGCGGTGCGCTCCGGAGCGGGGACTTGTGCCGAAAGAGGCCGGCAACAGGCGCTTACCTTCGGACAGCTCCGGATGCCCGTCTAATGCGTCTCCTGTCGCCTACACGGCAGGGAAAAGCTTTTCCACTCTGTCTAGGAAGGAGAAAGTGTGCCAGCACAGCAAATGCCTCCCGGACTTTCCCTGCAATTCAGCAAGTGCTTTGCAGCTTGAAATTGGAAGGAAAGCCTCAGATTTAGCAGCCAGAGCTTCAGGAGGAGCAGCAGCGAGCACAGCATCGCTTTTGCAGCAGCTCCTTCCATGTGCATGTTTTTGGGAGTGGAAAGGCTTGCAGAGTGTTCAAGTAGCTTTTTCTCTCCGCTGGAAAGCTGCACGCTCAGTGCCAGTGTTCTGCAGCTTCTTTCTTCACGTTTCAGCAGCTAGCACGCTCTCCGTGTGCAGGAGAAGCGGCTGAGGCTTCCTTGCCGGAGAAGCGGCACCTTCGCCGGCAGAGAGCATCCTGCCGGCCGCGGTGCGCTCCGGAGCGGGGGCTTGTGCCGAAAGAGGCCGGCAACAGGCGCTTACCTTCGGACAGCTCCGGATGCCCGTCTAATGCGTCTCCTGTCGCCTACACGGCAGGGAAAAGCTTTTCCACTCTGTCTAGGAAGGAGAAAGTGTGCCAGCACAGCAAATGCCTCCCGGACTTTCCCTGCAATTCAGCAAGTGCTTTGCAGCTTGAAATTGGAAGGAAAGCCTCAGATTTAGCAGCCAGAGCTTCAGGAGGAGCAGCAGCGAGCACAGCATCGCTTTTGCAGCAGCTCCTTCCATGTGCATGTTTTTGGGAGTGGAAAGGCTTGCAGAGTGTTCAAGTAGCTTTTTCTCTCCGCTGGAAAGCTGCACGCTCAGTGCCAGTGTTCTGCAGCTTCTTTCTTCACGTTTCAGCAGCTAGCACGCTCTCCGTGTGCAGGAGAAGCGGCTGAGGCTTCCTTGCCGGAGAAGCGGCACCTTCGCCGGCAGAGAGCATCCTGCCGGCCGCGGTGCGCTCCGGAGCGGGGGCTTGTGCCGAAAGAGGCCGGCAACAGGCGCTTACCTTCGGACAGCTCCGGATGCCCGTCTAATGCGTCTCCTGTCGCCTACACGGCAGGGAAAAGCTTTTCCACTCTGTCTAGGAAGGAGAAAGTGTGCCAGCACAGCAAATGCCTCCCGGACTTTCCCTGCAATTCAGCAAGTGCTTTGCAGCTTGAAATTGGAAGGAAAGCCTCAGATTTAGCAGCCAGAGCTTCAGGAGGAGCAGCAGCGAGCACAGCATCGCTTTTGCAGCAGCTCCTTCCATGTGCATGTTTTTGGGAGTGGAAAGGCTTGCAGAGTGTTCAAGTAGCTTTTTCTCTCCGCTGGAAAGCTGCACGCTCAGTGCCAGTGTTCTGCAGCTTCTTTCTTCACGTTTCAGCAGCTAGCACGCTCTCCGTGTGCAGGAGAAGCGGCTGAGGCTTCCTTGCCGGAGAAGCGGCGCCTTCGCCGGCAGAGAGCATCCTGCCGGCCGCGGTGCGCTCCGGAGCGGGGGCTTGTGCCGAAAGAGGCCGGCAACAGGCGCTTACCTTCGGACAGCTCCGGATGCCCGTCTAATGCGTCTCCTGTCGCCTACACGGCAGGGAAAAGCTTTTCCACTCTGTCTAGGAAGGAGAAAGTGTGCCAGCACAGCAAATGCCTCCCGGACTTTCCCTGCAATTCAGCAAGTGCTTTGCAGCTTGAAATTGGAAGGAAAGCCTCAGATTTAGCAGCCAGAGCTTCAGGAGGAGCAGCAGCGAGCACAGCATCGCTTTTGCAGCAGCTCCTTCCATGTGCATGTTTTTGGGAGTGGAAAGGCTTGCAGAGTGTTCAAGTAGCTTTTTCTCTCCGCTGGAAAGCTGCACGCTCAGTGCCAGTGTTCTGCAGCTTCTTTCTTCACGTTTCAGCAGCTAGCACGCTCTCCGTGTGCAGGAGAAGCGGCTGAGGCTTCCTTGCCGGAGAAGCGGCACCTTCGCCGGCAGAGAGCATCCTGCCGGCCGCGGTGCGCTCCGGAGCGGGGGCTTGTGCCGAAAGAGGCCGGCAACAGGCGCTTACCTTCGGACAGCTCCGGATGCCCGTCTAATGCGTCTCCTGTCGCCTACACGGCAGGGAAAAGCTTTTCCACTCTGTCTAGGAAGGAGAAAGTGTGCCAGCACAGCAAATGCCTCCCGGACTTTCCCTGCAATTCAGCAAGTGCTTTGCAGCTTGAAATTGGAAGGAAAGCCTCAGATTTAGCAGCCAGAGCTTCAGGAGGAGCAGCAGCGAGCACAGCATCGCTTTTGCAGCAGCTCCTTCCATGTGCATGATTTTGGGAGTGGAAAGGCTTGCAGAGTGTTCAAGTAGCTTTTTCTCTCCGCTGGAAAGCTGCACGCTCAGTGCCAGTGTTCTGCAGCTTCTTTCTTCACGTTTCAGCAGCTAGCACGCTCTCCGTGTGCAGGAGAAGCGGCTGAGGCTTCCTTGCCGGAGAAGCGGCACCTTCGCCGGCAGAGAGCATCCTGCCGGCCGCGGTGCGCTCCGGAGCGGGGGCTTGTGCCGAAAGAGGCCGGCAACAGGCGCTTACCTTCGGACAGCTCCGGATGCCCGTCTAATGCGTCTCTTGTCGCCTACACGGCAGGGAAAAGCTTTTCCACTCTGTCTAGGAAGGAGAAAGTGTGCCAGCACAGCAAATGCCTCCCGGACTTTCCCTGCAATTCAGCAAGTGCTTTGCAGCTTGAAATTGGAAGGAAAGCCTCAGATTTAGCAGCCAGAGCTTCAGGAGGAGCAGCAGCGAGCACAGCATCGCTTTTGCAGCAGCTCCTTCCATGTGCATGTTTTTGGGAGTGGAAAGGCTTGCAGAGTGTTCAAGTAGCTTTTTCTCTCCGCTGGAAAGCTGCACGCTCAGTGCCAGTCTTCTGCAGCTTCTTTCTTCACGTTTCAGCAGCTAGCACGCTCTCCGTGTGCAGGAGAAGCGGCTGAGGCTTCCTTGCCGGAGAAGCGGCACCTTCGCCGGCAGAGAGCATCCTGCCGGCCGCGGTGCGCTCCGGAGCGGGGGCTTGTGCCGAAAGAGGCCGGCAACAGGCGCTTACCTTCGGACAGCTCCGGATGCCCGTCTAATGCGTCTCTTGTCGCCTACACGGCAGGGAAAAGCTTTTCCACTCTGTCTAGGAAGGAGAAAGTGTGCCAGCACAGCAAATGCCTCCCGGACTTTCCCTGCAATTCAGCAAGTGCTTTGCAGCTTGAAATTGGAAGGAAAGCCTCAGATTTAGCAGCCAGAGCTTCAGGAGGAGCAGCAGCGAGCACAGCATCGCTTTTGCAGCAGCTCCTTCCATGTGCATGTTTTTGGGAGTGGAAAGGCTTGCAGAGTGTTCAAGTAGCTTTTTCTCTCCGCTGGAAAGCTGCACGCTCAGTGCCAGTGTTCTGCAGCTTCTTTCTTCACGTTTCAGCAGCTAGCACGCTCTCCGTGTGCAGGAGAAGCGGCTGAGGCTTCCTTGCCGGAGAAGCGGCACCTTCGCCGGCAGAGAGCATCCTGCCGGCCGCGGTGCGCTCCGGAGCGGGGGCTTGTGCCGAAAGAGGCCGGCAACAGGCGCTTACCTTCGGACAGCTCCGGATGCCCGTCTAATGCGCCTCCTGTCGCCTACACGGCAGGGAAAAGCTTTTCCACTCTGTCTAGGAAGGAGAAAGTGTGCCAGCACAGCAAATGCCTCCCGGACTTTCCCTGCAATTCAGCAAGTGCTTTGCAGCTTGAAATTGGAAGGAAAGCCTCAGATTTAGCAGCCAGAGCTTCAGGAGGAGCAGCAGCGAGCACAGCATCGCTTTTGCAGCAGCTCCTTCCATGTGCATGATTTTGGGAGTGGAAAGGCTTGCAGAGTGTTCAAGTAGCTTTTTCTCTCCGCTGGAAAGCTGCACGCTCAGTGCCAGTGTTCTGCAGCTTCTTTCTTCACGTTTCAGCAGCTAGCACGCTCTCCGTGTGCAGGAGAAGCGGCTGAGGCTTCCTTGCCGGAGAAGCGGCGCCTTCGCCGGCAGAGAGCATCCTGCCGGCCGCGGTGCGCTCCGGAGCGGGGGCTTGTGCCGAAAGAGGCCGGCAACAGGCGCTTACCTTCGGACAGCTCCGGATGCCCGTCTAATGCGTCTCCTGTCGCCTACACGGCAGGGAAAAGCTTTTCCACTCTGTCTAGGAAGGAGAAAGTGTGCCAGCACAGCAAATGCCTCCCGGACTTTCCCTGCAATTCAGCAAGTGCTTTGCAGCTTGAAATTGGAAGGAAAGCCTCAGATTTAGCAGCCAGAGCTTCAGGAGGAGCAGCAGCGAGCACAGCATCGCTTTTGCAGCAGCTCCTTCCATGTGCATGATTTTGGGAGTGGAAAGGCTTGCAGAGTGTTCAAGTAGCTTTTTCTCTCCGCTGGAAAGCTGCACGCTCAGTGCCAGTGTTCTGCAGCTTCTTTCTTCACGTTTCAGCAGCTAGCACGCTCTCCGTGTGCAGGAGAAGCGGCTGAGGCTTCCTTGCCGGAGAAGCGGCACCTTCGCCGGCAGAGAGCATCCTGCCGGCCGCGGTGCGCTCCGGAGCGGGGGCTTGTGCCGAAAGAGGCCGGCAACAGGCGCTTACCTTCGGACAGCTCCGGATGCCCGTCTAATGCGTCTCTTGTCGCCTACACGGCAGGGAAAAGCTTTTCCACTCTGTCTAGGAAGGAGAAAGTGTGCCAGCACAGCAAATGCCTCCCGGACTTTCCCTGCAATTCAGCAAGTGCTTTGCAGCTTGAAATTGGAAGGAAAGCCTCAGATTTAGCAGCCAGAGCTTCAGGAGGAGCAGCAGCGAGCACAGCATCGCTTTTGCAGCAGCTCCTTCCATGTGCATGTTTTTGGGAGTGGAAAGGCTTGCAGAGTGTTCAAGTAGCTTTTTCTCTCCGCTGGAAAGCTGCACGCTCAGTGCCAGTGTTCTGCAGCTTCTTTCTTCACGTTTCAGCAGCTAGCACGCTCTCCGTGTGCAGGAGAAGCGGCTGAGGCTTCCTTGCCGGAGAAGCGGCACCTTCGCCGGCAGAGAGCATCCTGCCGGCCGCGGTGCGCTCCGGAGCGGGGGCTTGTGCCGAAAGAGGCCGGCAACAGGCGCTTACCTTCGGACAGCTCCGGATGCCCGTCTAATGCGTCTCTTGTCGCCTACACGGCAGGGAAAAGCTTTTCCACTCTGTCTAGGAAGGAGAAAGTGTGCCAGCACAGCAAATGCCTCCCGGACTTTCCCTGCAATTCAGCAAGTGCTTTGCAGCTTGAAATTGGAAGGAAAGCCTCCGATTTAGCAGCCAGAGCTTCAGGAGGAGCAGCAGCGAGCACAGCATCGCTTTTGCAGCAGCTCCTTCCATGTGCATGTTTTTGGGAGTGGAAAGGCTTGCAGAGTGTTCAAGTAGCTTTTTCTCTGCGCTGGAAAGCTGCACGCTCAGTGCCAGTGTTCTGCAGCTTCTTTCTTCACGTTTCAGCAGCTAGCACGCTCTCCGTGTGCAGGAGAAGCGGCTGAGGCTTCCTTGCCGGAGAAGCGGCACCTTCGCCGGCAGAGAGCATCCTGCCGGCCGCGGTGCGCTCCGGAGCGGGGGCTTGTGCCGAAAGAGGCCGGCAACAGGCGCTTACCTTCGGACAGCTCCGGATGCCCGTCTAATGCGTCTCCTGTCGCCTACACGGCAGGGAAAAGCTTTTCCACTCTGTCTAGGAAGGAGAAAGTGTGCCAGCACAGCAAATGCCTCCCGGACTTTCCCTGCAATTCAGCAAGTGCTTTGCAGCTTGCAATTGGAAGGAAAGCCTCAGATTTAGCAGCCAGAGCTTCAGGAGGAGCAGCAGCGAGCACAGCATCGCTTTTGCAGCAGCTCCTTCCATGTGCATGTTTTTGGGAGTGGAAAGGCTTGCAGAGTGTTCAAGTAGCTTTTTCTCTCCGCTGGAAAGCTGCACGCTCAGTGCCAGTGTTCTGCAGCTTCTTTCTTCACGTTTCAGCAGCTAGCACGCTCTCCGTGTGCAGGAGAAGCGGCTGAGGCTTCCTTGCCGGAGAAGCGGCGCCTTCGCCGGCAGAGAGCATCCTGCCGGCCGCGGTGCGCTCCGGAGCGGGGGCTTGTGCCGAAAGAGGCCGGCAACAGGCGCTTACCTTCGGACAGCTCCGGATGCCCGTCTAATGCGTCTCCTGTCGCCTACACGGCAGGGAAAAGCTTTTCCACTCTGTCTAGGAAGGAGAAAGTGTGCCAGCACAGCAAATGCCTCCCGGACTTTCCCTGCAATTCAGCAAGTGCTTTGCAGCTTGAAATTGGAAGGAAAGCCTCAGATTTAGCAGCCAGAGCTTCAGGAGGAGCAGCAGCGAGCACAGCATCGCTTTTGCAGCAGCTCCTTCCATGTGCATGTTTTTGGGAGTGGAAAGGCTTGCAGAGTGTTCAAGTAGCTTTTTCTCTCCGCTGGAAAGCTGCACGCTCAGTGCCAGTCTTCTGCAGCTTCTTTCTTCACGTTTCAGCAGCTAGCACGCTCTCCGTGTGCAGGAGAAGCGGCTGAGGCTTCCTTGCCGGAGAAGCGGCACCTTCGCCGGCAGAGAGCATCCTGCCGGCCGCGGTGCGCTCCGGAGCGGGGGCTTGTGCCGAAAGAGGCCGGCAACAGGCGCTTACCTTCGGACAGCTCCGGATGCCCGTCTAATGCGTCTCTTGTCGCCTACACGGCAGGGAAAAGCTTTTCCACTCTGTCTAGGAAGGAGAAAGTGTGCCAGCACAGCAAATGCCTCCCGGACTTTCCCTGCAATTCAGCAAGTGCTTTGCAGCTTGAAATTGGAAGGAAAGCCTCAGATTTAGCAGCCAGAGCTTCAGGAGGAGCAGCAGCGAGCACAGCATCGCTTTTGCAGCAGCTCCTTCCATGTGCATGTTTTTGGGAGTGGAAAGGCTTGCAGAGTGTTCAAGTAGCTTTTTCTCTCCGCTGGAAAGCTGCACGCTCAGTGCCAGTCTTCTGCAGCTTCTTTCTTCACGTTTCAGCAGCTAGCACGCTCTCCGTGTGCAGGAGAAGCGGCTGAGGCTTCCTTGCCGGAGAAGCGGCACCTTCGCCGGCAGAGAGCATCCTGCCGGCCGCGGTGCGCTCCGGAGCGGGGGCTTGTGCCGAAAGAGGCCGGCAACAGGCGCTTACCTTCGGACAGCTCCGGATGCCCGTCTAATGCGTCTCTTGTCGCCTACACGGCAGGGAAAAGCTTTTCCACTCTGTCTAGGAAGGAGAAAGTGTGCCAGCACAGCAAATGCCTCCCGGACTTTCCCTGCAATTCAGCAAGTGCTTTGCAGCTTGAAATTGGAAGGAAAGCCTCAGATTTAGCAGCCAGAGCTTCAGGAGGAGCAGCAGCGAGCACAGCATCGCTTTTGCAGCAGCTCCTTCCATGTGCATGTTTTTGGGAGTGGAAAGGCTTGCAGAGTGTTCAAGTAGCTTTTTCTCTCCGCTGGAAAGCTGCACGCTCAGTGCCAGTGTTCTGCAGCTTCTTTCTTCACGTTTCAGCAGCTAGCACGCTCTCCGTGTGCAGGAGAAGCGGCTGAGGCTTCCTTGCCGGAGAAGCGGCACCTTCGCCGGCAGAGAGCATCCTGCCGGCCGCGGTGCGCTCCGGAGCGGGGGCTTGTGCCGAAAGAGGCCGGCAACAGGCGCTTACCTTCGGACAGCTCCGGATGCCCGTCTAATGCGCCTCCTGTCGCCTACACGGCAGGGAAAAGCTTTTCCACTCTGTCTAGGAAGGAGAAAGTGTGCCAGCACAGCAAATGCCTCCCGGACTTTCCCTGCAATTCAGCAAGTGCTTTGCAGCTTGAAATTGGAAGGAAAGCCTCAGATTTAGCAGCCAGAGCTTCAGGAGGAGCAGCAGCGAGCACAGCATCGCTTTTGCAGCAGCTCCTTCCATGTGCATGATTTTGGGAGTGGAAAGGCTTGCAGAGTGTTCAAGTAGCTTTTTCTCTCCGCTGGAAAGCTGCACGCTCAGTGCCAGTGTTCTGCAGCTTCTTTCTTCACGTTTCAGCAGCTAGCACGCTCTCCGTGTGCAGGAGAAGCGGCTGAGGCTTCCTTGCCGGAGAAGCGGCGCCTTCGCCGGCAGAGAGCATCCTGCCGGCCGCGGTGCGCTCCGGAGCGGGGGCTTGTGCCGAAAGAGGCCGGCAACAGGCGCTTACCTTCGGACAGCTCCGGATGCCCGTCTAATGCGTCTCCTGTCGCCTACACGGCAGGGAAAAGCTTTTCCACTCTGTCTAGGAAGGAGAAAGTGTGCCAGCACAGCAAATGCCTCCCGGACTTTCCCTGCAATTCAGCAAGTGCTTTGCAGCTTGAAATTGGAAGGAAAGCCTCAGATTTAGCAGCCAGAGCTTCAGGAGGAGCAGCAGCGAGCACAGCATCGCTTTTGCAGCAGCTCCTTCCATGTGCATGTTTTTGGGAGTGGAAAGGCTTGCAGAGTGTTCAAGTAGCTTTTTCTCTCCGCTGGAAAGCTGCACGCTCAGTGCCAGTGTTCTGCAGCTTCTTTCTTCACGTTTCAGCAGCTAGCACGCTCTCCGTGTGCAGGAGAAGCGGCTGAGGCTTCCTTGCCGGAGAAGCGGCACCTTCGCCGGCAGAGAGCATCCTGCCGGCCGCGGTGCGCTCCGGAGCGGGGGCTTGTGCCGAAAGAGGCCGGCAACAGGCGCTTACCTTCGGACAGCTCCGGATGCCCGTCTAATGCGTCTCCTGTCGCCTACACGGCAGGGAAAAGCTTTTCCACTCTGTCTAGGAAGGAGAAAGTGTGCCAGCACAGCAAATGCCTCCCGGACTTTCCCTGCAATTCAGCAAGTGCTTTGCAGCTTGAAATTGGAAGGAAAGCCTCAGATTTAGCAGCCAGAGCTTCAGGAGGAGCAGCAGCGAGCACAGCATCGCCTTTGCAGCAGCTCCTTCCATGTGCATGTTTTTGGGAGTGGAAAGGCTTGCAGAGTGTTCAAGTAGCTTTTTCTCTCCGCTGGAAAGCTGCACGCTCAGTGCCAGTGTTCTGCAGCTTCTTTCTTCACGTTTCAGCAGCTAGCACGCTCTCCGTGTGCAGGAGAAGCGGCTGAGGCTTCCTTGCCGGAGAAGCGGCACCTTCGCCGGCAGAGAGCATCCTGCCGGCCGCGGTGCGCTCCGGAGCGGGGGCTTGTGCCGAAAGAGGCCGGCAACAGGCGCTTACCTTCGGACAGCTCCGGATGCCCGTCTAATGCGTCTCCTGTCGCCTACACGGCAGGGAAAAGCTTTTCCACTCTGTCTAGGAAGGAGAAAGTGTGCCAGCACAGCAAATGCCTCCCGGACTTTCCCTGCAATTCAGCAAGTGCTTTGCAGCTTGCAATTGGAAGGAAAGCCTCAGATTTAGCAGCCAGAGCTTCAGGAGGAGCAGCAGCGAGCACAGCATCGCTTTTGCAGCAGCTCCTTCCATGTGCATGTTTTTGGGAGTGGAAAGGCTTGCAGAGTGTTCAAGTAGCTTTTTCTCTCCGCTGGAAAGCTGCACGCTCAGTGCCAGTGTTCTGCAGCTTCTTTCTTCACGTTTCAGCAGCTAGCACGCTCTCCGTGTGCAGGAGAAGCGGCTGAGGCTTCCTTGCCGGAGAAGCGGCGCCTTCGCCGGCAGAGAGCATCCTGCCGGCCGCGGTGCGCTCCGGAGCGGGGGCTTGTGCCGAAAGAGGCCGGCAACAGGCGCTTACCTTCGGACAGCTCCGGATGCCCGTCTAATGCGTCTCCTGTCGCCTACACGGCAGGGAAAAGCTTTTCCACTCTGTCTAGGAAGGAGAAAGTGTGCCAGCACAGCAAATGCCTCCCGGACTTTCCCTGCAATTCAGCAAGTGCTTTGCAGCTTGAAATTGGAAGGAAAGCCTCAGATTTAGCAGCCAGAGCTTCAGGAGGAGCAGCAGCGAGCACAGCATCGCTTTTGCAGCAGCTCCTTCCATGTGCATGTTTTTGGGAGTGGAAAGGCTTGCAGAGTGTTCAAGTAGCTTTTTCTCTCCGCTGGAAAGCTGCACGCTCAGTGCCAGTGTTCTGCAGCTTCTTTCTTCACGTTTCAGCAGCTAGCACGCTCTCCGTGTGCAGGAGAAGCGGCTGAGGCTTCCTTGCCGGAGAAGCGGCACCTTCGCCGGCAGAGAGCATCCTGCCGGCCGCGGTGCGCTCCGGAGCGGGGGCTTGTGCCGAAAGAGGCCGGCAACAGGCGCTTACCTTCGGACAGCTCCGGATGCCCGTCTAATGCGTCTCCTGTCTCCTACACTGCAGGGAAAAGCTTTTCCACTCTGTCTAGGAAGGAGAAAGTGTGCCAGCACAGCAAATGCCTCCCGGACTTTCCCTGCAATTCAGCAAGTGCTTTGCAGCTTGAAATTGGAAGGAAAGCCTCAGATTTAGCAGCCAGAGCTTCAGGAGGAGCAGCAGCGAGCACAGCATCGCTTTTGCAGCAGCTCCTTCCATGTGCATGTTTTTGGGAGTGGAAAGGCTTGCAGAGTGTTCAAGTAGCTTTTTCTCTCCGCTGGAAAGCTGCACGCTCAGTGCCAGTCTTCTGCAGCTTCTTTCTTCACGTTTCAGCAGCTAGCACGCTCTCCGTGTGCAGGAGAAGCGGCTGAGGCTTCCTTGCCGGAGAAGCGGCACCTTCGCCGGCAGAGAGCATCCTGCCGGCCGCGGTGCGCTCCGGAGCGGGGGCTTGTGCCGAAAGAGGCCGGCAACAGGCGCTTACCTTCGGACAGCTCCGGATGCCCGTCTAATGCGTCTCTTGTCGCCTACACGGCAGGGAAAAGCTTTTCCACTCTGTCTAGGAAGGAGAAAGTGTGCCAGCACAGCAAATGCCTCCCGGACTTTCCCTGCAATTCAGCAAGTGCTTTGCAGCTTGAAATTGGAAGGAAAGCCTCAGATTTAGCAGCCAGAGCTTCAGGAGGAGCAGCAGCGAGCACAGCATCGCTTTTGCAGCAGCTCCTTCCATGTGCATGTTTTTGGGAGTGGAAAGGCTTGCAGAGTGTTCAAGTAGCTTTTTCTCTCCGCTGGAAAGCTGCACGCTCAGTGCCAGTCTTCTGCAGCTTCTTTCTTCACGTTTCAGCAGCTAGCACGCTCTCCGTGTGCAGGAGAAGCGGCTGAGGCTTCCTTGCCGGAGAAGCGGCACCTTCGCCGGCAGAGAGCATCCTGCCGGCCGCGGTGCGCTCCGGAGCGGGGGCTTGTGCCGAAAGAGGCCGGCAACAGGCGCTTACCTTCGGACAGCTCCGGATGCCCGTCTAATGCGCCTCCTGTCGCCTACACGGCAGGGAAAAGCTTTTCCACTCTGTCTAGGAAGGAGAAAGTGTGCCAGCACAGCAAATGCCTCCCGGACTTTCCCTGCAATTCAGCAAGTGCTTTGCAGCTTGAAATTGGAAGGAAAGCCTCAGATTTAGCAGCCAGAGCTTCAGGAGGAGCAGCAGCGAGCACAGCATCGCTTTTGCAGCAGCTCCTTCCATGTGCATGATTTTGGGAGTGGAAAGGCTTGCAGAGTGTTCAAGTAGCTTTTTCTCTCCGCTGGAAAGCTGCACGCTCAGTGCCAGTGTTCTGCAGCTTCTTTCTTCACGTTTCAGCAGCTAGCACGCTCTCCGTGTGCAGGAGAAGCGGCTGAGGCTTCCTTGCCGGAGAAGCGGCGCCTTCGCCGGCAGAGAGCATCCTGCCGGCCGCGGTGCGCTCCGGAGCGGGGGCTTGTGCCGAAAGAGGCCGGCAACAGGCGCTTACCTTCGGACAGCTCCGGATGCCCGTCTAATGCGTCTCCTGTCGCCTACACGGCAGGGAAAAGCTTTTCCACTCTGTCTAGGAAGGAGAAAGTGTGCCAGCACAGCAAATGCCTCCCGGACTTTCCCTGCAATTCAGCAAGTGCTTTGCAGCTTGAAATTGGAAGGAAAGCCTCAGATTTAGCAGCCAGAGCTTCAGGAGGAGCAGCAGCGAGCACAGCATCGCTTTTGCAGCAGCTCCTTCCATGTGCATGTTTTTGGGAGTGGAAAGGCTTGCAGAGTGTTCAAGTAGCTTTTTCTCTCCGCTGGAAAGCTGCACGCTCAGTGCCAGTGTTCTGCAGCTTCTTTCTTCACGTTTCAGCAGCTAGCACGCTCTCCGTGTGCAGGAGAAGCGGCTGAGGCTTCCTTGCCGGAGAAGCGGCACCTTCGCCGGCAGAGAGCATCCTGCCGGCCGCGGTGCGCTCCGGAGCGGGGGCTTGTGCCGAAAGAGGCCGGCAACAGGCGCTTACCTTCGGACAGCTCCGGATGCCCGTCTAATGCGTCTCCTGTCGCCTACACGGCAGGGAAAAGCTTTTCCACTCTGTCTAGGAAGGAGAAAGTGTGCCAGCACAGCAAATGCCTCCCGGACTTTCCCTGCAATTCAGCAAGTGCTTTGCAGCTTGAAATTGGAAGGAAAGCCTCAGATTTAGCAGCCAGAGCTTCAGGAGGAGCAGCAGCGAGCACAGCATCGCCTTTGCAGCAGCTCCTTCCATGTGCATGTTTTTGGGAGTGGAAAGGCTTGCAGAGTGTTCAAGTAGCTTTTTCTCTCCGCTGGAAAGCTGCACGCTCAGTGCCAGTGTTCTGCAGCTTCTTTCTTCACGTTTCAGCAGCTAGCACGCTCTCCGTGTGCAGGAGAAGCGGCTGAGGCTTCCTTGCCGGAGAAGCGGCACCTTCGCCGGCAGAGAGCATCCTGCCGGCCGCGGTGCGCTCCGGAGCGGGGGCTTGTGCCGAAAGAGGCCGGCAACAGGCGCTTACATTCGGACAGCTCCGGATGCCCGTCTAATGCGTCTCCTGTCGCCTACACGGCAGGGAAAAGCTTTTCCACTCTGTCTAGGAAGGAGAAAGTGTGCCAGCACAGCAAATGCCTCCCGGACTTTCCCTGCAATTCAGCAAGTGCTTTGCAGCTTGAAATTGGAAGGAAAGCCTCAGATTTAGCAGCCAGAGCTTCAGGAGGAGCAGCAGCGAGCACAGCATCGCTTTTGCAGCAGCTCCTTCCATGTGCATGATTTTGGGAGTGGAAAGGCTTGCAGAGTGTTCAAGTAGCTTTTTCTCTCCGCTGGAAAGCTGCACGCTCAGTGCCAGTGTTCTGCAGCTTCTTTCTTCACGTTTCAGCAGCTAGCACGCTCTCCGTGTGCAGGAGAAGCGGCTGAGGCTTCCTTGCCGGAGAAGCGGCGCCTTCGCCGGCAGAGAGCATCCTGCCGGCCGCGGTGCGCTCCGGAGCGGAGGCTTGTGCCGAAAGAGGCCGGCAACAGGCGCTTACCTTCGGACAGCTCCGGATGCCCGTCTAATGCGTCTCCTGTCGCCTACACGGCAGGGAAAAGCTTTTCCACTCTGTCTAGGAAGGAGAAAGTGTGCCAGCACAGCAAATGCCTCCCGGACTTTCCCTGCAATTCAGCAAGTGCTTTGCAGCTTGAAATTGGAAGGAAAGCCTCAGATTTAGCAGCCAGAGCTTCAGGAGGAGCAGCAGCGAGCACAGCATCGCTTTTGCAGCAGCTCCTTCCATGTGCATGTTTTTGGGAGTGGAAAGGCTTGCAGAGTGTTCAAGTAGCTTTTTCTCTCCGCTGGAAAGCTGCACGCTCAGTGCCAGTCTTCTGCAGCTTCTTTCTTCACGTTTCAGCAGCTAGCACGCTCTCCGTGTGCAGGAGAAGCGGCTGAGGCTTCCTTGCCGGAGAAGCGGCACCTTCGCCGGCAGAGAGCATCCTGCCGGCCGCGGTGCGCTCCGGAGCGGGGGCTTGTGCCGAAAGAGGCCGGCAACAGGCGCTTACCTTCGGACAGCTCCGGATGCCCGTCTAATGCGTCTCCTGTCGCCTACACTGCAGGGAAAAGCTTTTCCACTCTGTCTAGGAAGGAGAAAGTGTGCCAGCACAGCAAATGCCTCCCGGACTTTCCCTGCAATTCAGCAAGTGCTTTGCAGCTTGAAATTGGAAGGAAAGCCTCAGATTTAGCAGCCAGAGCTTCAGGAGGAGCAGCAGCGAGCACAGCATCGCTTTTGCAGCAGCTCCTTCCATGTGCATGTTTTTGGGAGTGGAAAGGCTTGCAGAGTGTTCAAGTAGCTTTTTCTCTCCGCTGGAAAGCTGCACGCTCAGTGCCAGTGTTCTGCAGCTTCTTTCTTCACGTTTCAGCAGCTAGCACGCTCTCCGTGTGCAGGAGAAGCGGCTGAGGCTTCCTTGCCGGAGAAGCGGCACCTTCGCCGGCAGAGAGCATCCTGCCGGCCGCGGTGCGCTCCGGAGCGGGGGCTTGTGCCGAAAGAGGCCGGCAACAGGCGCTTACCTTCGGACAGCTCCGGATGCCCGTCTAATGCGTCTCCTGTCGCCTACACGGCAGGGAAAAGCTTTTCCACTCTGTCTAGGAAGGAGAAAGTGTGCCAGCACAGCAAATGCCTCCCGGACTTTCCCTGCAATTCAGCAAGTGCTTTGCAGCTTGAAATTGGAAGGAAAGCCTCAGATTTAGCAGCCAGAGCTTCAGGAGGAGCAGCAGCGAGCACAGCATCGCTTTTGCAGCAGCTCCTTCCATGTGCATGTTTTTGGGAGTGGAAAGGCTTGCAGAGTGTTCAAGTAGCTTTTTCTCTCCGCTGGAAAGCTGCACGCTCAGTGCCAGTGTTCTGCAGCTTCTTTCTTCACGTTTCAGCAGCTAGCACGCTCTCCGTGTGCAGGAGAAGCGGCTGAGGCTTCCTTGCCGGAGAAGCGGCGCCTTCGCCGGCAGAGAGCATCCTGCCGGCCGCGGTGCGCTCCGGAGCGGGGGCTTGTGCCGAAAGAGGCCGGCAACAGGCGCTTACCTTCGGACAGCTCCGGATGCCCGTCTAATGCGTCTCCTGTCGCCTACACGGCAGGGAAAAGCTTTTCCACTCTGTCTAGGAAGGAGAAAGTGTGCCAGCACAGCAAATGCCTCCCGGACTTTCCCTGCAATTCAGCAAGTGCTTTGCAGCTTGAAATTGGAAGGAAAGCCTCAGATTTAGCAGCCAGAGCTTCAGGAGGAGCAGCAGCGAGCACAGCATCGCTTTTGCAGCAGCTCCTTCCATGTGCATGTTTTTGGGAGTGGAAAGGCTTGCAGAGTGTTCAAGTAGCTTTTTCTCTCCGCTGGAAAGCTGCACGCTCAGTGCCAGTCTTCTGCAGCTTCTTTCTTCACGTTTCAGCAGCTAGCACGCTCTCCGTGTGCAGGAGAAGCGGCTGAGGCTTCCTTGCCGGAGAAGCGGCGCCTTCGCCGGCAGAGAGCATCCTGCCGGCCGCGGTGCGCTCCGGAGCGGGGGCTTGTGCCGAAAGAGGCCGGCAACAGGCGCTTACCTTCGGACAGCTCCGGATGCCCGTCTAATGCGTCTCCTGTCGCCTACACGGCAGGGAAAAGCTTTTCCACTCTGTCTAGGAAGGAGAAAGTGTGCCAGCACAGCAAATGCCTCCCGGACTTTCCCTGCAATTCAGCAAGTGCTTTGCAGCTTGAAATTGGAAGGAAAGCCTCAGATTTAGCAGCCAGAGCTTCAGGAGGAGCAGCAGCGAGCACAGCATCGCTTTTGCAGCAGCTCCTTCCATGTGCATGTTTTTGGGAGTGGAAAGGCTTGCAGAGTGTTCAAGTAGCTTTTTCTCTCCGCTGGAAAGCTGCACGCTCAGTGCCAGTCTTCTGCAGCTTCTTTCTTCACGTTTCAGCAGCTAGCACGCTCTCCGTGTGCAGGAGAAGCGGCTGAGGCTTCCTTGCCGGAGAAGCGGCACCTTCGCCGGCAGAGAGCATCCTGCCGGCCGCGGTGCGCTCCGGAGCGGGGGCTTGTGCCGAAAGAGGCCGGCAACAGGCGCTTACCTTCGGACAGCTCCGGATGCCCGTCTAATGCGTCTCTTGTCGCCTACACGGCAGGGAAAAGCTTTTCCACTCTGTCTAGGAAGGAGAAAGTGTGCCAGCACAGCAAATGCCTCCCGGACTTTCCCTGCAATTCAGCAAGTGCTTTGCAGCTTGAAATTGGAAGGAAAGCCTCAGATTTAGCAGCCAGAGCTTCAGGAGGAGCAGCAGCGAGCACAGCATCGCTTTTGCAGCAGCTCCTTCCATGTGCATGTTTTTGGGAGTGGAAAGGCTTGCAGAGTGTTCAAGTAGCTTTTTCTCTCCGCTGGAAAGCTGCACGCTCAGTGCCAGTCTTCTGCAGCTTCTTTCTTCACGTTTCAGCAGCTAGCACGCTCTCCGTGTGCAGGAGAAGCGGCTGAGGCTTCCTTGCCGGAGAAGCGGCACCTTCGCCGGCAGAGAGCATCCTGCCGGCCGCGGTGCGCTCCGGAGCGGGGGCTTGTGCCGAAAGAGGCCGGCAACAGGCGCTTACCTTCGGACAGCTCCGGATGCCCGTCTAATGCGTCTCTTGTCGCCTACACGGCAGGGAAAAGCTTTTCCACTCTGTCTAGGAAGGAGAAAGTGTGCCAGCACAGCAAATGCCTCCCGGACTTTCCCTGCAATTCAGCAAGTGCTTTGCAGCTTGAAATTGGAAGGAAAGCCTCAGATTTAGCAGCCAGAGCTTCAGGAGGAGCAGCAGCGAGCACAGCATCGCTTTTGCAGCAGCTCCTTCCATGTGCATGTTTTTGGGAGTGGAAAGGCTTGCAGAGTGTTCAAGTAGCTTTTTCTCTCCGCTGGAAAGCTGCACGCTCAGTGCCAGTCTTCTGCAGCTTCTTTCTTCACGTTTCAGCAGCTAGCACGCTCTCCGTGTGCAGGAGAAGCGGCTGAGGCTTCCTTGCCGGAGAAGCGGCACCTTCGCCGGCAGAGAGCATCCTGCCGGCCGCGGTGCGCTCCGGAGCGGGGACTTGTGCCGAAAGAGGCCGGCAACAGGCGCTTACCTTCGGACAGCTCCGGATGCCCGTCTAATGCGTCTCCTGTCGCCTACACGGCAGGGAAAAGCTTTTCCACTCTGTCTAGGAAGGAGAAAGTGTGCCAGCACAGCAAATGCCTCCCGGACTTTCCCTGCAATTCAGCAAGTGCTTTGCAGCTTGAAATTGGAAGGAAAGCCTCAGATTTAGCAGCCAGAGCTTCAGGAGGAGCAGCAGCGAGCACAGCATCGCTTTTGCAGCAGCTCCTTCCATGTGCATGATTTTGGGAGTGGAAAGGCTTGCAGAGTGTTCAAGTAGCTTTTTCTCTCCGCTGGAAAGCTGCACGCTCAGTGCCAGTGTTCTGCAGCTTCTTTCTTCACGTTTCAGCAGCTAGCACGCTCTCCGTGTGCAGGAGAAGCGGCTGAGGCTTCCTTGCCGGAGAAGCGGCACCTTCGCCGGCAGAGAGCATCCTGCCGGCCGCGGTGCGCTCCGGAGCGGGGGCTTGTGCCGAAAGAGGCCGGCAACAGGCGCTTACCTTCGGACAGCTCCGGATGCCCGTCTAATGCGTCTCCTGTCGCCTACACGGCAGGGAAAAGCTTTTCCACTCTGTCTAGGAAGGAGAAAGTGTGCCAGCACAGCAAATGCCTCCCGGACTTTCCCTGCAATTCAGCAAGTGCTTTGCAGCTTGAAATTGGAAGGAAAGCCTCAGATTTAGCAGCCAGAGCTTCAGGAGGAGCAGCAGCGAGCACAGCATCGCCTTTGCAGCAGCTCCTTCCATGTGCATGTTTTTGGGAGTGGAAAGGCTTGCAGAGTGTTCAAGTAGCTTTTTCTCTCCGCTGGAAAGCTGCACGCTCAGTGCCAGTGTTCTGCAGCTTCTTTCTTCACGTTTCAGCAGCTAGCACGCTCTCCGTGTGCAGGAGAAGCGGCTGAGGCTTCCTTGCCGGAGAAGCGGCACCTTCGCCGGCAGAGAGCATCCTGCCGGCCGCGGTGCGCTCCGGAGCGGGGGCTTGTGCCGAAAGAGGCCGGCAACAGGCGCTTACCTTCGGACAGCTCCGGATGCCCGTCTAATGCGTCTCCTGTCGCCTACACGGCAGGGAAAAGCTTTTCCACTCTGTCTAGGAAGGAGAAAGTGTGCCAGCACAGCAAATGCCTCCCGGACTTTCCCTGCAATTCAGCAAGTGCTTTGCAGCTTGAAATTGGAAGGAAAGCCTCAGATTTAGCAGCCAGAGCTTCAGGAGGAGCAGCAGCGAGCACAGCATCGCTTTTGCAGCAGCTCCTTCCATGTGCATGATTTTGGGAGTGGAAAGGCTTGCAGAGTGTTCAAGTAGCTTTTTCTCTCCGCTGGAAAGCTGCACGCTCAGTGCCAGTGTTCTGCAGCTTCTTTCTTCACGTTTCAGCAGCTAGCACGCTCTCCGTGTGCAGGAGAAGCGGCTGAGGCTTCCTTGCCGGAGAAGCGGCGCCTTCGCCGGCAGAGAGCATCCTGCCGGCCGCGGTGCGCTCCGGAGCGGGGGCTTGTGCCGAAAGAGGCCGGCAACAGGCGCTTACCTTCGGACAGCTCCGGATGCCCGTCTAATGCGTCTCCTGTCGCCTACACGGCAGGGAAAAGCTTTTCCACTCTGTCTAGGAAGGAGAAAGTGTGCCAGCACAGCAAATGCCTCCCGGACTTTCCCTGCAATTCAGCAAGTGCTTTGCAGCTTGAAATTGGAAGGAAAGCCTCAGATTTAGCAGCCAGAGCTTCAGGAGGAGCAGCAGCGAGCACAGCATCGCTTTTGCAGCAGCTCCTTCCATGTGCATGTTTTTGGGAGTGGAAAGGCTTGCAGAGTGTTCAAGTAGCTTTTTCTCTCCGCTGGAAAGCTGCACGCTCAGTGCCAGTGTTCTGCAGCTTCTTTCTTCACGTTTCAGCAGCTAGCACGCTCTCCGTGTGCAGGAGAAGCGGCTGAGGCTTCCTTGCCGGAGAAGCGGCACCTTCGCCGGCAGAGAGCATCCTGCCGGCCGCGGTGCGCTCCGGAGCGGGGGCTTGTGCCGAAAGAGGCCGGCAACAGGCGCTTACCTTCGGACAGCTCCGGATGCCCGTCTAATGCGTCTCCTGTCGCCTACACGGCAGGGAAAAGCTTTTCCACTCTGTCTAGGAAGGAGAAAGTGTGCCAGCACAGCAAATGCCTCCCGGACTTTCCCTGCAATTCAGCAAGTGCTTTGCAGCTTGAAATTGGAAGGAAAGCCTCAGATTTAGCAGCCAGAGCTTCAGGAGGAGCAGCAGCGAGCACAGCATCGCTTTTGCAGCAGCTCCTTCCATGTGCATGTTTTTGGGAGTGGAAAGGCTTGCAGAGTGTTCAAGTAGCTTTTTCTCTCCGCTGGAAAGCTGCACGCTCAGTGCCAGTGTTCTGCAGCTTCTTTCTTCACGTTTCAGCAGCTAGCACGCTCTCCGTGTGCAGGAGAAGCGGCTGAGGCTTCCTTGCCGGAGAAGCGGCACCTTCGCCGGCAGAGAGCATCCTGCCGGCCGCGGTGCGCTCCGGAGCGGGGGCTTGTGCCGAAAGAGGCCGGCAACAGGCGCTTACCTTCGGACAGCTCCGGATGCCCGTCTAATGCGTCTCCTGTCGCCTACACGGCAGGGAAAAGCTTTTCCACTCTGTCTAGGAAGGAGAAAGTGTGCCAGCACAGCAAATGCATCCCGGACTTTCCCTGCAATTCAGCAAGTGCTTTGCAGCTTGAAATTGGAAGGAAAGCCTCAGATTTAGCAGCCAGAGCTTCAGGAGGAGCAGCAGCGAGCACAGCATCGCTTTTGCAGCAGCTCCTTCCATGTGCATGTTTTTGGGAGTGGAAAGGCTTGCAGAGTGTTCAAGTAGCTTTTTCTCTCCGCTGGAAAGCTGCACGCTCAGTGCCAGTGTTCTGCAGCTTCTTTCTTCACGTTTCAGCAGCTAGCACGCTCTCCGTGTGCAGGAGAAGCGGCTGAGGCTTCCTTGCCGGAGAAGCGGCGCCTTCGCCGGCAGAGAGCATCCTGCCGGCCGCGGTGCGCTCCGGAGCGGGGGCTTGTGCCGAAAGAGGCCGGCAACAGGCGCTTACCTTCGGACAGCTCCGGATGCCCGTCTAATGCGTCTCCTGTCGCCTACACGGCAGGGAAAAGCTTTTCCACTCTGTCTAGGAAGGAGAAAGTGTGCCAGCACAGCAAATGCCTCCCGGACTTTCCCTGCAATTCAGCAAGTGCTTTGCAGCTTGCAATTGGAAGGAAAGCCTCAGATTTAGCAGCCAGAGCTTCAGGAGGAGCAGCAGCGAGCACAGCATCGCTTTTGCAGCAGCTCCTTCCATGTGCATGTTTTTGGGAATGGAAAGGCTTGCAGAGTGTTCAAGTAGCTTTTTCTCTCCGCTGGAAAGCTGCACGCTCAGTGCCAGTGTTCTGCAGCTTCTTTCTTCACGTTTCAGCAGCTAGCACGCTCTCCGTGTGCAGGAGAAGCGGCTGAGGCTTCCTTGCCGGAGAAGCGGCACCTTCGCCGGCAGAGAGCATCCTGCCGGCCGCGGTGCGCTCCGGAGCGGGGGCTTGTGCCGAAAGAGGCCGGCAACAGGCGCTTACCTTCGGACAGCTCCGGATGCCCGTCTAATGCGTCTCTTGTCGCCTACACGGCAGGGAAAAGCTTTTCCACTCTGTCTAGGAAGGAGAAAGTGTGCCAGCACAGCAAATGCCTCCCGGACTTTCCCTGCAATTCAGCAAGTGCTTTGCAGCTTGAAATTGGAAGGAAAGCCTCAGATTTAGCAGCCAGAGCTTCAGGAGGAGCAGCAGCGAGCACAGCATCGCTTTTGCAGCAGCTCCTTCCATGTGCATGTTTTTGGGAGTGGAAAGGCTTGCAGAGTGTTCAAGTAGCTTTTTCTCTCCGCTGGAAAGCTGCACGCTCAGTGCCAGTCTTCTGCAGCTTCTTTCTTCACGTTTCAGCAGCTAGCACGCTCTCCGTGTGCAGGAGAAGCGGCTGAGGCTTCCTTGCCGGAGAAGCGGCACCTTCGCCGGCAGAGAGCATCCTGCCGGCCGCGGTGCGCTCCGGAGCGGGGGCTTGTGCCGAAAGAGGCCGGCAACAGGCGCTTACCTTCGGACAGCTCCGGATGCCCGTCTAATGCGTCTCTTGTCGCCTACACGGCAGGGAAAAGCTTTTCCACTCTGTCTAGGAAGGAGAAAGTGTGCCAGCACAGCAAATGCCTCCCGGACTTTCCCTGCAATTCAGCAAGTGCTTTGCAGCTTGAAATTGGAAGGAAAGCCTCAGATTTAGCAGCCAGAGCTTCAGGAGGAGCAGCAGCGAGCACAGCATCGCTTTTGCAGCAGCTCCTTCCATGTGCATGTTTTTGGGAGTGGAAAGGCTTGCAGAGTGTTCAAGTAGCTTTTTCTCTCCGCTGGAAAGCTGCACGCTCAGTGCCAGTGTTCTGCAGCTTCTTTCTTCACGTTTCAGCAGCTAGCACGCTCTCCGTGTGCAGGAGAAGCGGCTGAGGCTTCCTTGCCGGAGAAGCGGCACCTTCGCCGGCAGAGAGCATCCTGCCGGCCGCGGTGCGCTCCGGAGCGGGGACTTGTGCCGAAAGAGGCCGGCAACAGGCGCTTACCTTCGGACAGCTCCGGATGCCCGTCTAATGCGTCTCCTGTCGCCTACACGGCAGGGAAAAGCTTTTCCACTCTGTCTAGGAAGGAGAAAGTGTGCCAGCACAGCAAATGCCTCCCGGACTTTCCCTGCAATTCAGCAAGTGCTTTGCAGCTTGCAATTGGAAGGAAAGCCTCCGATTTAGCAGCCAGAGCTTCAGGAGGAGCAGCAGCGAGCACAGCATCGCTTTTGCAGCAGCTCCTTCCATGTGCATGATTTTGGGAGTGGAAAGGCTTGCAGAGTGTTCAAGTAGCTTTTTCTCTCCGCTGGAAAGCTGCACGCTCAGTGCCAGTGTTCTGCAGCTTCTTTCTTCACGTTTCAGCAGCTAGCACGCTCTCCGTGTGCAGGAGAAGCGGCTGAGGCTTCCTTGCCGGAGAAGCAGCGCCTTCGCCGGCAGAGAGCATCCTGCCGGCCGCGGTGCGCTCCGGAGCGGGGGCTTGTGCCGAAAGAGGCCGGCAACAGGCGCTTACCTTCGGACAGCTCCGGATGCCCGTCTAATGCGTCTCCTGTCGCCTACACGGCAGGGAAAAGCTTTTCCACTCTGTCTAGGAAGGAGAAAGTGTGCCAGCACAGCAAATGCCTCCCGGACTTTCCCTGCAATTCAGCAAGTGCTTTGCAGCTTGAAATTGGAAGGAAAGCCTCAGATTTAGCAGCCAGAGCTTCAGGAGGAGCAGCAGCGAGCACAGCATCGCTTTTGCAGCAGCTCCTTCCATGTGCATGTTTTTGGGAGTGGAAAGGCTTGCAGAGTGTTCAAGTAGCTTTTTCTCTCCGCTGGAAAGCTGCACGCTCAGTGCCAGTGTTCTGCAGCTTCTTTCTTCACGTTTCAGCAGCTAGCACGCTCTCCGTGTGCAGGAGAAGCGGCTGAGGCTTCCTTGCCGGAGAAGCGGCACCTTCGCCGGCAGAGAGCATCCTGCCGGCCGCGGTGCGCTCCGGAGCGGGGGCTTGTGCCGAAAGAGGCCGGCAAGAGGCGCTTACCTTCGGACAGCTCCGGATGCCCGTCTAATGCGTCTCCTGTCGCCTACACGGCAGGGAAAAGCTTTTCCACTCTGTCTAGGAAGGAGAAAGTGTGCCAGCACAGCAAATGCCTCCCGGACTTTCCCTGCAATTCAGCAAGTGCTTTGCAGCTTGAAATTGGAAGGAAAGCCTCAGATTTAGCAGCCAGAGCTTCAGGAGGAGCAGCAGCGAGCACAGCATCGCTTTTGCAGCAGCTCCTTCCATGTGCATGTTTTTGGGAGTGGAAAGGCTTGCAGAGTGTTCAAGTAGCTTTTTCTCTCCGCTGGAAAGCTGCACGCTCAGTGCCAGTCTTCTGCAGCTTCTTTCTTCACGTTTCAGCAGCTAGCACGCTCTCCGTGTGCAGGAGAAGCGGCTGAGGCTTCCTTGCCGGAGAAGCGGCACCTTCGCCGGCAGAGAGCATCCTGCCGGCCGCGGTGCGCTCCGGAGCGGGGGCTTGTGCCGAAAGAGGCCGGCAACAGGCGCTTACCTTCGGACAGCTCCGGATGCCCGTCTAATGCGTCTCCTGTCGCCTACACGGCAGGGAAAAGCTTTTCCACTCTGTCTAGGAAGGAGAAAGTGTGCCAGCACAGCAAATGCCTCCCGGACTTTCCCTGCAATTCAGCAAGTGCTTTGCAGCTTGCAATTGGAAGGAAAGCCTCCGATTTAGCAGCCAGAGCTTCAGGAGGAGCAGCAGCGAGCACAGCATCGCTTTTGCAGCAGCTCCTTCCATGTGCATGTTTTTGGGAGTGGAAAGGCTTGCAGAGTGTTCAAGTAGCTTTTTCTCTCCGCTGGAAAGCTGCACGCTCAGTGCCAGTGTTCTGCAGCTTCTTTCTTCACGTTTCAGCAGCTAGCACGCTCTCCGTGTGCAGGAGAAGCGGCTGAGGCTTCCTTGCCGGAGAAGCGGCACCTTCGCCGGCAGAGAGCATCCTGCCGGCCGCGGTGCGCTCCGGAGCGGGGGCTTGTGCCGAAAGAGGCCGGCAACAGGCGCTTACCTTCGGACAGCTCCGGATGCCCGTCTAATGCGTCTCTTGTCGCCTACACGGCAGGGAAAAGCTTTTCCACTCTGTCTAGGAAGGAGAAAGTGTGCCAGCACAGCAAATGCCTCCCGGACTTTCCCTGCAATTCAGCAAGTGCTTTGCAGCTTGAAATTGGAAGGAAAGCCTCAGATTTAGCAGCCAGAGCTTCAGGAGGAGCAGTAGCGAGCACAGCATCGCTTTTGCAGCAGCTCCTTCCATGTGCATGTTTTTGGGAGTGGAAAGGCTTGCAGAGTGTTCAAGTAGCTTTTTCTCTCCGCTGGAAAGCTGCACGCTCAGTGCCAGTGTTCTGCAGCTTCTTTCTTCACGTTTCAGCAGCTAGCACGCTCTCCGTGTGCAGGAGAAGCGGCTGAGGCTTCCTTGCCGGAGAAGCGGCGCCTTCGCCGGCAGAGAGCATCCTGCCGGCCGCGGTGCGCTCCGGAGCGGGGGCTTGTGCCGAAAGAGGCCGGCAACAGGCGCTTACCTTCGGACAGCTCCGGATGCCCGTCTAATGCGTCTCCTGTCGCCTACACGGCAGGGAAAAGCTTTTCCACTCTGTCTAGGAAGGAGAAAGTGTGCCAGCACAGCAAATGCCTCCCGGACTTTCCCTGCAATTCAGCAAGTGCTTTGCAGCTTGCAATTGGAAGGAAAGCCTCAGATTTAGCAGCCAGAGCTTCAGGAGGAGCAGCAGCGAGCACAGCATCGCTTTTGCAGCAGCTCCTTCCATGTGCATGTTTTTGGGAGTGGAAAGGCTTGCAGAGTGTTCAAGTAGCTTTTTCTCTCCGCTGGAAAGCTGCACGCTCAGTGCCAGTGTTCTGCAGCTTCTTTCTTCACGTTTCAGCAGCTAGCACGCTCTCCGTGTGCAGGAGAAGCGGCTGAGGCTTCCTTGCCGGAGAAGCGGCACCTTCGCCGGCAGAGAGCATCCTGCCGGCCGCGGTGCGCTCCGGAGCGGGGGCTTGTGCCGAAAGAGGCCGGCAAGAGGCGCTTACCTTCGGACAGCTCCGGATGCCCGTCTAATGCGTCTCCTGTCGCCTACACGGCAGGGAAAAGCTTTTCCACTCTGTCTAGGAAGGAGAAAGTGTGCCAGCACAGCAAATGCCTCCCGGACTTTCCCTGCAATTCAGCAAGTGCTTTGCAGCTTGAAATTGGAAGGAAAGCCTCAGATTTAGCAGCCAGAGCTTCAGGAGGAGCAGCAGCGAGCACAGCATCGCTTTTGCAGCAGCTCCTTCCATGTGCATGTTTTTGGGAGTGGAAAGGCTTGCAGAGTGTTCAAGTAGCTTTTTCTCTCCGCTGGAAAGCTGCACGCTCAGTGCCAGTGTTCTGCAGCTTCTTTCTTCACGTTTCAGCAGCTAGCACGCTCTCCGTGTGCAGGAGAAGCGGCTGAGGCTTCCTTGCCGGAGAAGCGGCACCTTCGCCGGCAGAGAGCATCCTGCCGGCCGCGGTGCGCTCCGGAGCGGGGGCTTGTGCCGAAAGAGGCCGGCAACAGGCGCTTACCTTCGGACAGCTCCGGATGCCCGTCTAATGCGTCTCCTGTCGCCTACACGGCAGGGAAAAGCTTTTCCACTCTGTCTAGGAAGGAGAAAGTGTGCCAGCACAGCAAATGCCTCCCGGACTTTCCCTGCAATTCAGCAAGTGCTTTGCAGCTTGCAATTGGAAGGAAAGCCTCAGATTTAGCAGCCAGAGCTTCAGGAGGAGCAGCAGCGAGCACAGCATCGCTTTTGCAGCAGCTCCTTCCATGTGCATGTTTTTGGGAGTGGAAAGGCTTGCAGAGTGTTCAAGTAGCTTTTTCTCTCCGCTGGAAAGCTGCACGCTCAGTGCCAGTGTTCTGCAGCTTCTTTCTTCACGTTTCAGCAGCTAGCACGCTCTCCGTGTGCAGGAGAAGCGGCTGAGGCTTCCTTGCCGGAGAAGCGGCACCTTCGCCGGCAGAGAGCATCCTGCCGGCCGCGGTGCGCTCCGGAGCGGGGGCTTGTGCCGAAAGAGGCCGGCAAGAGGCGCTTACCTTCGGACAGCTCCGGATGCCCGTCTAATGCGTCTCCTGTCGCCTACACGGCAGGGAAAAGCTTTTCCACTCTGTCTAGGAAGGAGAAAGTGTGCCAGCACAGCAAATGCCTCCCGGACTTTCCCTGCAATTCAGCAAGTGCTTTGCAGCTTGAAATTGGAAGGAAAGCCTCAGATTTAGCAGCCAGAGCTTCAGGAGGAGCAGCAGCGAGCACAGCATCGCTTTTGCAGCAGCTCCTTCCATGTGCATGTTTTTGGGAGTGGAAAGGCTTGCAGAGTGTTCAAGTAGCTTTTTCTCTCCGCTGGAAAGCTGCACGCTCAGTGCCAGTGTTCTGCAGCTTCTTTCTTCACGTTTCAGCAGCTAGCACGCTCTCCGTGTGCAGGAGAAGCGGCTGAGGCTTCCTTGCCGGAGAAGCGGCGCCTTCGCCGGCAGAGAGCATCCTGCCGGCCGCGGTGCGCTCCGGAGCGGGGGCTTGTGCCGAAAGAGGCCGGCAAGAGGCGCTTACCTTCGGACAGCTCCGGATGCCCGTCTAATGCGTCTCCTGTCGCCTACACGGCAGGGAAAAGCTTTTCCACTCTGTCTAGGAAGGAGAAAGTGTGCCAGCACAGCAAATGCCTCCCGGACTTTCCCTGCAATTCAGCAAGTGCTTTGCAGCTTGAAATTGGAAGGAAAGCCTCCGATTTAGCAGCCAGAGCTTCAGGAGGAGCAGCAGCGAGCACAGCATCGCTTTTGCAGCAGCTCCTTCCATGTGCATGTTTTTGGGAGTGGAAAGGCTTGCAGAGTGTTCAAGTAGCTTTTTCTCTCCGCTGGAAAGCTGCACGCTCAGTGCCAGTCTTCTGCAGCTTCTTTCTTCACGTTTCAGCAGCTAGCACGCTCTCCGTGTGCAGGAGAAGCGGCTGAGGCTTCCTTGCCGGAGAAGCGGCACCTTCGCCGGCAGAGAGCATCCTGCCGGCCGCGGTGCGCTCCGGAGCGGGGGCTTGTGCCGAAAGAGGCCGGCAACAGGCGCTTACCTTCGGACAGCTCCGGATGCCCGTCTAATGCGTCTCCTGTCGCCTACACGGCAGGGAAAAGCTTTTCCACTCTGTCTAGGAAGGAGAAAGTGTGCCAGCACAGCAAATGCATCCCGGACTTTCCCTGCAATTCAGCAAGTGCTTTGCAGCTTGAAATTGGAAGGAAAGCCTCAGATTTAGCAGCCAGAGCTTCAGGAGGAGCAGCAGCGAGCACAGCATCGCTTTTGCAGCAGCTCCTTCCATGTGCATGTTTTTGGGAGTGGAAAGGCTTGCAGAGTGTTCAAGTAGCTTTTTCTCTCCGCTGGAAAGCTGCACGCTCAGTGCCAGTCTTCTGCAGCTTCTTTCTTCACGTTTCAGCAGCTAGCACGCTCTCCGTGTGCAGGAGAAGCGGCTGAGGCTTCCTTGCCGGAGAAGCGGCACCTTCGCCGGCAGAGAGCATCCTGCCGGCCGCGGTGCGCTCCGGAGCGGGGGCTTGTGCCGAAAGAGGCCGGCAACAGGCGCTTACCTTCGGACAGCTCCGGATGCCCGTCTAATGCGTCTCCTGTCGCCTACACGGCAGGGAAAAGCTTTTCCACTCTGTCTAGGAAGGAGAAAGTGTGCCAGCACAGCAAATGCCTCCCGGACTTTCCCTGCAATTCAGCAAGTGCTTTGCAGCTTGCAATTGGAAGGAAAGCCTCCGATTTAGCAGCCAGAGCTTCAGGAGGAGCAGCAGCGAGCACAGCATCGCTTTTGCAGCAGCTCCTTCCATGTGCATGTTTTTGGGAGTGGAAAGGCTTGCAGAGTGTTCAAGTAGCTTTTTCTCTCCGCTGGAAAGCTGCACGCTCAGTGCCAGTGTTCTGCAGCTTCTTTCTTCACGTTTCAGCAGCTAGCACGCTCTCCGTGTGCAGGAGAAGCGGCTGAGGCTTCCTTGCCGGAGAAGCGGCGCCTTCGCCGGCAGAGAGCATCCTGCCGGCCGCGGTGCGCTCCGGAGCGGGGGCTTGTGCCGAAAGAGGCCGGCAACAGGCGCTTACCTTCGGACAGCTCCGGATGCCCGTCTAATGCGTCTCCTGTCGCCTACACGGCAGGGAAAAGCTTTTCCACTCTGTCTAGGAAGGAGAAAGTGTGCCAGCACAGCAAATGCCTCCCGGACTTTCCCTGCAATTCAGCAAGTGCTTTGCAGCTTGAAATTGGAAGGAAAGCCTCCGATTTAGCAGCCAGAGCTTCAGGAGGAGCAGCAGCGAGCACAGCATCGCTTTTGCAGCAGCTCCTTCCATGTGCATGTTTTTGGGAGTGGAAAGGCTTGCAGAGTGTTCAAGTAGCTTTTTCTCTCCGCTGGAAAGCTGCACGCTCAGTGCCAGTCTTCTGCAGCTTCTTTCTTCACGTTTCAGCAGCTAGCACGCTCTCCGTGTGCAGGAGAAGCGGCTGAGGCTTCCTTGCCGGAGAAGCGGCGCCTTCGCCGGCAGAGAGCATCCTGCCGGCCGCGGTGCGCTCCGGAGCGGGGGCTTGTGCCGAAAGAGGCCGGCAAGAGGCGCTTACCTTCGGACAGCTCCGGATGCCCGTCTAATGCGTCTCCTGTCGCCTACACGGCAGGGAAAAGCTTTTCCACTCTGTCTAGGAAGGAGAAAGTGTGCCAGCACAGCAAATGCATCCCGGACTTTCCCTGCAATTCAGCAAGTGCTTTGCAGCTTGAAATTGGAAGGAAAGCCTCAGATTTAGCAGCCAGAGCTTCAGGAGGAGCAGCAGCGAGCACAGCATCGCTTTTGCAGCAGCTCCTTCCATGTGCATGTTTTTGGGAGTGGAAAGGCTTGCAGAGTGTTCAAGTAGCTTTTTCTCTCCGCTGGAAAGCTGCACGCTCAGTGCCAGTCTTCTGCAGCTTCTTTCTTCACGTTTCAGCAGCTAGCACGCTCTCCGTGTGCAGGAGAAGCGGCTGAGGCTTCCTTGCCGGAGAAGCGGCACCTTCGCCGGCAGAGAGCATCCTGCCGGCCGCGGTGCGCTCCGGAGCGGGGGCTTGTGCCGAAAGAGGCCGGCAACAGGCGCTTACCTTCGGACAGCTCCGGATGCCCGTCTAATGCGTCTCCTGTCGCCTACACGGCAGGGAAAAGCTTTTCCACTCTGTCTAGGAAGGAGAAAGTGTGCCAGCACAGCAAATGCCTCCCGGACTTTCCCTGCAATTCAGCAAGTGCTTTGCAGCTTGCAATTGGAAGGAAAGCCTCCGATTTAGCAGCCAGAGCTTCAGGAGGAGCAGCAGCGAGCACAGCATCGCTTTTGCAGCAGCTCCTTCCATGTGCATGTTTTTGGGAGTGGAAAGGCTTGCAGAGTGTTCAAGTAGCTTTTTCTCTCCGCTGGAAAGCTGCACGCTCAGTGCCAGTGTTCTGCAGCTTCTTTCTTCACGTTTCAGCAGCTAGCACGCTCTCCGTGTGCAGGAGAAGCGGCTGAGGCTTCCTTGCCGGAGAAGCGGCACCTTCGCCGGCAGAGAGCATCCTGCCGGCCGCGGTGCGCTCCGGAGCGGGGGCTTGTGCCGAAAGAGGCCGGCAACAGGCGCTTACCTTCGGACAGCTCCGGATGCCCGTCTAATGCGTCTCCTGTCGCCTACACGGCAGGGAAAAGCTTTTCCACTCTGTCTAGGAAGGAGAAAGTGTGCCAGCACAGCAAATGCCTCCCGGACTTTCCCTGCAATTCAGCAAGTGCTTTGCAGCTTGAAATTGGAAGGAAAGCCTCAGATTTAGCAGCCAGAGCTTCAGGAGGAGCAGTAGCGAGCACAGCATCGCTTTTGCAGCAGCTCCTTCCATGTGCATGTTTTTGGGAGTGGAAAGGCTTGCAGAGTGTTCAAGTAGCTTTTTCTCTCCGCTGGAAAGCTGCACGCTCAGTGCCAGTGTTCTGCAGCTTCTTTCTTCACGTTTCAGCAGCTAGCACGCTCTCCGTGTGCAGGAGAAGCGGCTGAGGCTTCCTTGCCGGAGAAGCGGCGCCTTCGCCGGCAGAGAGCATCCTGCCGGCCGCGGTGCGCTCCGGAGCGGGGGCTTGTGCCGAAAGAGGCCGGCAACAGGCGCTTACCTTCGGACAGCTCCGGATGCCCGTCTAATGCGTCTCCTGTCGCCTACACGGCAGGGAAAAGCTTTTCCACTCTGTCTAGGAAGGAGAAAGTGTGCCAGCACAGCAAATGCCTCCCGGACTTTCCCTGCAATTCAGCAAGTGCTTTGCAGCTTGCAATTGGAAGGAAAGCCTCAGATTTAGCAGCCAGAGCTTCAGGAGGAGCAGTAGCGAGCACAGCATCGCTTTTGCAGCAGCTCCTTCCATGTGCATGTTTTTGGGAGTGGAAAGGCTTGCAGAGTGTTCAAGTAGCTTTTTCTCTCCGCTGGAAAGCTGCACGCTCAGTGCCAGTGTTCTGCAGCTTCTTTCTTCACGTTTCAGCAGCTAGCACGCTCTCCGTGTGCAGGAGAAGCGGCTGAGGCTTCCTTGCCGGAGAAGCGGCGCCTTCGCCGGCAGAGAGCATCCTGCCGGCCGCGGTGCGCTCCGGAGCGGGGGCTTGTGCCGAAAGAGGCCGGCAACAGGCGCTTACCTTCGGACAGCTCCGGATGCCCGTCTAATGCGTCTCCTGTCGCCTACACGGCAGGGAAAAGCTTTTCCACTCTGTCTAGGAAGGAGAAAGTGTGCCAGCACAGCAAATGCCTCCCGGACTTTCCCTGCAATTCAGCAAGTGCTTTGCAGCTTGCAATTGGAAGGAAAGCCTCAGATTTAGCAGCCAGAGCTTCAGGAGGAGCAGCAGCGAGCACAGCATCGCTTTTGCAGCAGCTCCTTCCATGTGCATGTTTTTGGGAGTGGAAAGGCTTGCAGAGTGTTCAAGTAGCTTTTTCTCTCCGCTGGAAAGCTGCACGCTCAGTGCCAGTGTTCTGCAGCTTCTTTCTTCACGTTTCAGCAGCTAGCACGCTCTCCGTGTGCAGGAGAAGCGGCTGAGGCTTCCTTGCCGGAGAAGCGGCACCTTCGCCGGCAGAGAGCATCCTGCCGGCCGCGGTGCGCTCCGGAGCGGGGGCTTGTGCCGAAAGAGGCCGGCAAGAGGCGCTTACCTTCGGACAGCTCCGGATGCCCGTCTAATGCGTCTCCTGTCGCCTACACGGCAGGGAAAAGCTTTTCCACTCTGTCTAGGAAGGAGAAAGTGTGCCAGCACAGCAAATGCCTCCCGGACTTTCCCTGCAATTCAGCAAGTGCTTTGCAGCTTGCAATTGGAAGGAAAGCCTCAGATTTAGCAGCCAGAGCTTCAGGAGGAGCAGCAGCGAGCACAGCATCGCTTTTGCAGCAGCTCCTTCCATGTGCATGTTTTTGGGAGTGGAAAGGCTTGCAGAGTGTTCAAGTAGCTTTTTCTCTCCGCTGGAAAGCTGCACGCTCAGTGCCAGTGTTCTGCAGCTTCTTTCTTCACGTTTCAGCAGCTAGCACGCTCTCCGTGTGCAGGAGAAGCGGCTGAGGCTTCCTTGCCGGAGAAGCGGCACCTTCGCCGGCAGAGAGCATCCTGCCGGCCGCGGTGCGCTCCGGAGCGGGGGCTTGTGCCGAAAGAGGCCGGCAACAGGCGCTTACCTTCGGACAGCTCCGGATGCCCGTCTAATGCGTCTCCTGTCGCCTACACGGCAGGGAAAAGCTTTTCCACTCTGTCTAGGAAGGAGAAAGTGTGCCAGCACAGCAAATGCCTCCCGGACTTTCCCTGCAATTCAGCAAGTGCTTTGCAGCTTGAAATTGGAAGGAAAGCCTCAGATTTAGCAGCCAGAGCTTCAGGAGGAGCAGCAGCGAGCACAGCATCGCTTTTGCAGCAGCTCCTTCCATGTGCATGTTTTTGGGCATGTTTTTGGGAGTGGAAAGCTTGCAGAGTGTTCAAGTAGCTTTTCTCTCCGCTGGAAAGCTGCACGCTCAGTGCCAGTGTTCTGCAGCTTCTTTCTTCACGTTTCAGCAGCTAGCACGCTCTCCGTGTGCAGGAGAAGCGGCTGAGGCTTCCTTGCCGGAGAAGCGGCGCCTTCGCCGGCAGAGAGCATCCTGCGGCCGCGGTGCGCTCCGGAGCGGGGGCTTGTGCCGAAAGAGGCCGGCAACAGGCGCTTACCTTCGGACAGCTCCGGATGCCCGTCTAATGCGTCTCTTGTCGCCTACACGGCAGGGAAAAGCTTTTCCACTCTGTCTAGGAAGGAGAAAGTGTGCCAGCACAGCAAATGCCTCCCGGACTTTCCCTGCAATTCAGCAAGTGCTTTGCAGCTTGAAATTGCAGGGAAAGCCTCAGATTTAGCAGCCAGAGCTTCAGGAGGAGCAGCAGCGAGCACAGCATCGCTTTTGCAGCAGCTCCTTCCATGTGCATGTTTTGGGAGTGGAAAGGCTTGCAGAGTGTTCAAGTAGCTTTTTCTCTCCGCTGGAAAGCTGCACGCTCAGTGCCAGTCTTCTGCAGCTTCTTTCTTCACGTTTCAGCAGCTAGCACGCTCTCCGTGTGCAGGAGAAGCGGCTGAGGCTTCCTTGCCGGAGAAGCGGCACCTTCGCCGGCAGAGAGCATCCTGCCGGCCGCGGTGCGCTCCGGAGCGGGGGCTTGTGCCGAAGAGGCCGGCAACAGGCGCTTACCTTCGGACAGCTCCGGATGCCCGTCTAATGCGTCTCCTGTCGCCTACACGGCAGGGAAAAGCTTTTCCACTCTGTCTAGGAAGGAGAAAGTGTGCCAGCACAGCAAATGCCTCCCGGACTTTCCCTGCAATCAGCAAGTGCTTTGCAGCTTGAAATTGGAAGGAAAGCCTCAGATTTAGCAGCCAGAGCTTCAGGAGGAGCAGCAGCGAGCACAGCATCGCTTTTGCAGCAGCTCCTTCCATGTGCATGTTTTTGGGAATGGAAAGGCTTGCAGAGTGTTCAAGTAGCTTTTTCTCTCCGCTGGAAAGCTGCACGCTCAGTGCCAGTGTTCTGCAGCTTCTTTCTTCACGTTTCAGCAGCTAGCACGCTCTCCGTGTGCAGGAGAAGCGGCTGAGGCTTCCTTGCCGGAGAAGCGGCACCTTCGCCGGCAGAGAGCATCCTGCCGGCCGCGGTGCGCTCCGGAGCGGGGGCTTGTGCCGAAAGAGGCCGGCAACAGGCGCTTACCTTCGGACAGCTCCGGATGCCCGTCTAATGCGTCTCCTGTCGCCTACACGGCAGGGAAAAGCTTTCCACTCTGTCTAGGAAGGAGAAAGTGTGCCAGCACAGCAAATGCCTCCGGACTTTCCCTGCAATTCAGCAAGTGCTTTGCAGCTTGAAATTGGAAGGAAAGCCTCCGATTTAGCAGCCAGAGCTTCAGGAGGAGCAGCAGCGAGCACAGCATCGCTTTTGCAGCAGCTCCTTCCATGTGCATGTTTTTGGGAGTGGAAAGGCTTGCAGAGTGTTCAAGTAGCTTTTTCTCTCCGCTGGAAAGCTGCACGCTCAGTGCCAGTGTTCTGCAGCTTCTTTCTTCACGTTTCAGCAGCTAGCACGCTCTCCGTGTGCAGGAGAAGCGGCTGAGGCTTCCTTGCCGGAGAAGCGGCACCTTCGCCGGCAGAGAGCATCCTGCCGGCCGCGGTGCGCTCCGGAGCGGGGGCTTGTGCCGAAAGAGGCCGGCAACAGGCGCTTACCTTCGGACAGCTCCGGATGCCCGTCTAATGCGTCTCCTGTCGCCTACACGGCAGGGAAAAGCTTTTCCACTCTGTCTAGGAAGGAGAAAGTGTGCCAGTCACAGCAAATGCCTCCCGGACTTCCCTGCAATTCAGCAAGTGCTTTGCAGCTTGAAATGGAAGGAAAGCCTCAGATTTAGCAGCCAGAGCTTCAGGAGGAGCAGCAGCGAGCACAGCATCGCTTTTGCAGCAGCTCCTTCCATGTGCATGTTTTTGGGAGTGGAAAGGCTTGCAGAGTGTTCAAGTAGCTTTTTCTCTCCGCTGGAAAGCTGCACGCTCAGTGCCAGTGTTCTGCAGCTTCTTTCTTCACGTTTCAGCAGCTAGCACGCTCTCCGTGTGCAGGAGAAGCGGCTGAGGCTTCCTTGCCGGAGAAGCGGCACCTTCGCCGGCAGAGAGCATCCTGCCGGCCGCGGTGCGCTCCGGAGCGGGGGCTTGTGCCGAAAGAGGCCGGGAACAGGCGCTTACCTTCGGACAGCTCCGGATGCCCGTCTAATGCGTCTCTTGTCGCCTACACGGCAGGGAAAAGCTTTTCCACTCTGTCTAGGAAGGAGAAAGTGTGCCAGCACAGCAAATGCCTCCCGGACTTTCCTGCAATTCAGCAAGTGCTTTGCAGCTTGAAATTGGAAGGAAAGCCTCAGATTTAGCAGCCAGAGCTTCAGGAGGAGCAGCAGCGAGCACAGCATCGCTTTTGCAGCAGCTCCTTCCATGTGCATGTTTTTGGGAGTGGAAAGGCTTGCAGAGTGTTCAAGTAGCTTTTTCTCTCCGCTGGAAAGCTGCACGCTCAGTGCCAGTCTTCTGCAGCTTCTTTCTTCACGTTTCAGCAGCTAGCACGCTCTCCGTGTGCAGGAGAAGCGGCTGAGGCTTCCTTGCGGAGAAGCGGCACCTTCGCCGGCAGAGAGCATCCTGCGGCCGCGGTGCGCTCCGGAGCGGGGGCTTGTGCCGAAAGAGGCCGGCAACAGGCGCTTACCTTCGGACAGCTCCGGATGCCCGTCTAATGCGTCTCCTGTCGCCTACACGGCAGGGAAAAGCTTTTCCACTCTGTCTAGGAAGGAGAAAGTGTGCCAGCACAGCAAATGCCTCCCGGACTTTCCCTGCAATTCAGCAAGTGCTTTGCAGCTTGAAATTGGAAGGAAAGCCTCAGATTTAGCAGCCAGAGCTTCAGGAGGAGCAGCAGCGAGCACAGCATCGCTTTTGCAGCAGCTCCTTCCATGTGCATGTTTTTGGGAATGGAAAGGCTTGCAGAGTGTTCAAGTAGCTTTTTCTCTCCGCTGGAAAGCTGCACGCTCAGTGCCAGTGTTCTGCAGCTTCTTTCTTCACGTTTCAGCAGCTAGCACGCTCTCCGTGTGCAGGAGAAGCGGCTGAGGCTTCCTTGCCGGAGAAGCGGCACCTTCGCCGGCAGAGAGCATCCTGCCGGCCGCGGTGCGCTCCGGAGCGGGGGCTTGTGCCGAAAGAGGCCGGCAAGAGGCGCTTACCTTACGGACAGCTCCGGATGCCCGTCTAATGCGTCTCCTGTCGCCTACACGGCAGGGAAAGCTTTTCCACTCTGTCTAGGAAGGAGAAAGTGTGCCAGCACAGCAAATGCCTCCCGGACTTTCCCTGCAATTCAGCAAGTGCTTTGCAGCTTGAAATTGGAAGGAAAGCCTCAGATTTAGCAGCCAGAGCTTCAGGAGGAGCAGCAGCGAGCACAGCATCGCTTTTGCAGCAGCTCCTTCCATGTGCATGTTTTTGGGAGTGGAAAGGCTTGCAGAGTGTTCAAGTAGCTTTTTCTCTCCGCTGGAAAGCTGCACGCTCAGTGCCAGTGTTCTGCAGCTTCTTTCTTCACGTTTCAGCAGCTAGCACGCTCTCCGTGTGCAGGAGAAGCGGCTGAGGCTTCCTTGCCGGAGAAGCGGCACCTTCGCCGGCAGAGAGCCTCCGGCCGGCCGCGGTGCGCTCCGGAGCGGGGGCTTGTGCCGAAAGAGGCCGGCAACAGGCGCTTACCTTCGGACAGCTCCGGATGCCCGTCTAATGCGTCTCCTGTCGCCTACACGGCAGGGAAAAGCTTTTCCACTCTGTCTAGGAAGGAGAAAGTGTGCCAGCACAGCAAATGCCTCCCGGACTTTCCCTGCAATTCAGCAAGTGCTTTGCAGCTTGAAATTGGAAGGAAAGCCTCCGATTTAGCAGCCAGAGCTTCAGGAGGAGCAGCAGCGAGCACAGCATCGCTTTTGCAGCAGCTCCTTCCATGTGCATGTTTTTGGGAGTGGAAAGGCTTGCAGAGTGTTCAAGTAGCTTTTTCTCTCCGCTGGAAAGCTGCACGCTCAGTGCCAGTGTTCTGCAGCTTCTTTCTTCACGTTTCAGCAGCTAGCACGCTCTCCGTGTGCAGGAGAAGCGGCTGAGGCTTCCTTGCCGGAGAAGCGGCACCTTCGCCGGCAGAGAGCATCCTGCCGGCCGCGGTGCGCTCCGGAGCGGGGGCTTGTGCCGAAAGAGGCCGGCAACAGGCGCTTACCTTACGGACAGCTCCGGATGCCGTCTAATGCGTCTCCTGTCGCCTACACGGCAGGGAAAAGCTTTTCCACTCTGTCTAGGAAGGAGAAAGTGTGCCAGCACAGCAAATGCCTCCCGGACTTTCCCTGCAATTCAGCAAGTGCTTTGCAGCTTGAAATTGGAAGGAAAGCCTCAGATTTAGCAGCCAGAGCTTCAGGAGGAGCAGCAGCGAGCACAGCATCGCCTTTGCAGCAGCTCCTTCCATGTGCATGTTTTTGGGAGTGGAAAGGCTTGCAGAGTGTTCAAGTAGCTTTTTCTCTCCGCTGGAAAGCTGCACGCTCAGTGCCAGTCTTCTGCAGCTTCTTTCTTCACGTTTCAGCAGCTAGCACGCTCTCCGTGTGCAGGAGAAGCGGCTGAGGCTTCCTTGCCGGAGAAGCGGCACCTTCGCCGGCAGAGAGCATCCTGCCGGCCGCGGTGCGCTCCGGAGCGGGGGCTTGTGCCGAAAGAGGCCGGCAACAGGCGCTTACCTTCGGACAGCTCCGGATGCCCGTCTAATGCGTCTCCTGTCGCCTACACGGCAGGGAAAAGCTTTTCCACTCTGTCTAGGAAGGAGAAAGTGTGCCAGCACAGCAAATGCCTCCCGGACTTTCCCTGCAATTCAGCAAGTGCTTTGCAGCTTGAAATTGGAAGGAAAGCCTCAGATTTAGCAGCCAGAGCTTCAGGAGGAGCAGCAGCGAGCACAGCATCGCTTTTGCAGCAGCTCCTTCCATGTGCATGTTTTTGGGAGTGGAAAGGCTTGCAGAGTGTTCAAGTAGCTTTTTCTCTCCGCTGGAAAGCTGCACGCTCAGTGCCAGTCTTCTGCAGCTTCTTTCTTCACGTTTCAGCAGCTAGCACGCTCTCCGTGTGCAGGAGAAGCGGCTGAGGCTTCCTTGCCGGAGAAGCGGCACCTTCGCCGGCAGAGAGCATCCTGCCGGCCGCGGTGCGCTCCGGAGCGGGGGCTTGTGCCGAAAGAGGCCGGCAACAGGCGCTTACCTTCGGACAGCTCCGGATGCCCGTCTAATGCGTCTCCTGTCGCCTACACGGCAGGGAAAAGCTTTTCCACTCTGTCTAGGAAGGAGAAAGTGTGCCAGCACAGCAAATGCCTCCCGGACTTTCCCTGCAATTCAGCAAGTGCTTTGCAGCTTGCAATTGGAAGGAAAGCCTCCGATTTAGCAGCCAGAGCTTCAGGAGGAGCAGCAGCGAGCACAGCATCGCTTTTGCAGCAGCTCCTTCCATGTGCATGTTTTTGGGAGTGGAAAGGCTTGCAGAGTGTTCAAGTAGCTTTTTCTCTCCGCTGGAAAGCTGCACGCTCAGTGCCAGTGTTCTGCAGCTTCTTTCTTCACGTTTCAGCAGCTAGCACGCTCTCCGTGTGCAGGAGAAGCGGCTGAGGCTTCCTTGCCGGAGAAGCGGCACCTTCGCCGGCAGAGAGCATCCTGCCGGCCGCGGTGCGCTCCGGAGCGGGGGCTTGTGCCGAAAGAGGCCGGCAACAGGCGCTTACCTTCGGACAGCTCCGGATGCCCGTCTAATGCGTCTCCTGTCGCCTACACGGCAGGGAAAAGCTTTTCCACTCTGTCTAGGAAGGAGAAAGTGTGCCAGCACAGCAAATGCCTCCCGGACTTTCCCTGCAATTCAGCAAGTTCTTTGCAGCTTGAAATTGGAAGGAAAGCCTCAGATTTAGCAGCCAGAGCTTCAGGAGGAGCAGCAGCGAGCACAGCATCGCCTTTGCAGCAGCTCCTTCCATGTGCATGTTTTTGGGAGTGGAAAGGCTTGCAGAGTGTTCAAGTAGCTTTTTCTCTCCGCTGGAAAGCTGCACGCTCAGTGCCAGTCTTCTGCAGCTTCTTTCTTCACGTTTCAGCAGCTAGCACGCTCTCCGTGTGCAGGAGAAGCGGCTGAGGCTTCCTTGCCGGAGAAGCGGCACCTTCGCCGGCAGAGAGCATCCTGCCGGCCGCGGTGCGCTCCGGAGCGGGGGCTTGTGCCGAAAGAGGCCGGGAACAGGCGCTTACCTTCGGACAGCTCCGGATGCCCGTCTAATGCGTCTCCTGTCGCCTACACGGCAGGGAAAAGCTTTTCCACTCTGTCTAGGAAGGAGAAAGTGTGCCAGCACAGCAAATGCCTCCCGGACTTTCCCTGCAATTCAGCAAGTGCTTTGCAGCTTGAAATTGGAAGGAAAGCCTCCGATTTAGCAGCCAGAGCTTCAGGAGGAGCAGCAGCGAGCACAGCATCGCTTTTGCAGCAGCTCCTTCCATGTGCATGTTTTTGGGAGTGGAAAGGCTTGCAGAGTGTTCAAGTAGCTTTTTCTCTCCGCTGGAAAGCTGCACGCTCAGTGCCAGTGTTCTGCAGCTTCTTTCTTCACGTTTCAGCAGCTAGCACGCTCTCCGTGTGCAGGAGAAGCGGCTGAGGCTTCCTTGCCGGAGAAGCGGCGCCTTCGCCGGCAGAGAGCATCCTGCCGGCCGCGGTGCGCTCCGGAGCGGGGGCTTGTGCCGAAAGAGGCCGGCAACAGGCGCTTACCTTCGGACAGCTCCGGATGCCCGTCTAATGCGTCTCCTGTCGCCTACACGGCAGGGAAAAGCTTTTCCACTCTGTCTAGGAAGGAGAAAGTGTGCCAGCACAGCAAATGCCTCCCGGACTTTCCCTGCAATTCAGCAAGTGCTTTGCAGCTTGAAATTGGAAGGAAAGCCTCCGATTTAGCAGCCAGAGCTTCAGGAGGAGCAGCAGCGAGCACAGCATCGCTTTTGCAGCAGCTCCTTCCATGTGCATGTTTTTGGGAGTGGAAAGGCTTGCAGAGTGTTCAAGTAGCTTTTTCTCTCCGCTGGAAAGCTGCACGCTCAGTGCCAGTGTTCTGCAGCTTCTTTCTTCACGTTTCAGCAGCTAGCACGCTCTCCGTGTGCAGGAGAAGCGGCTGAGGCTTCCTTGCCGGAGAAGCGGCGCCTTCGCCGGCAGAGAGCATCCTGCCGGCCGCGGTGCGCTCCGGAGCGGGGGCTTGTGCCGAAAGAGGCCGGCAACAGGCGCTTACCTTCGGACAGCTCCGGATGCCCGTCTAATGCGTCTCCTGTCGCCTACACGGCAGGGAAAAGCTTTTCCACTCTGTCTAGGAAGGAGAAAGTGTGCCAGCACAGCAAATGCCTCCCGGACTTTCCCTGCAATTCAGCAAGTGCTTTGCAGCTTGAAATTGGAAGGAAAGCCTCAGATTTAGCAGCCAGAGCTTCAGGAGGAGCAGCAGCGAGCACAGCATCGCTTTTGCAGCAGCTCCTTCCATGTGCATGTTTTTGGGAGTGGAAAGGCTTGCAGAGTGTTCAAGTAGCTTTTTCTCTCCGCTGGAAAGCTGCACGCTCAGTGCCAGTGTTCTGCAGCTTCTTTCTTCACGTTTCAGCAGCTAGCACGCTCTCCGTGTGCAGGAGAAGCGGCTGAGGCTTCCTTGCCGGAGAAGCGGCGCCTTCGCCGGCAGAGAGCATCCTGCCGGCCGCGGTGCGCTCCGGAGCGGGGGCTTGTGCCGAAAGAGGCCGGCAACAGGCGCTTACCTTCGGACAGCTCCGGATGCCCGTCTAATGCGTCTCCTGTCGCCTACACGGCAGGGAAAAGCTTTTCCACTCTGTCTAGGAAGGAGAAAGTGTGCCAGCACAGCAAATGCCTCCCGGACTTTCCCTGCAATTCAGCAAGTGCTTTGCAGCTTGAAATTGCAGGGAAAGCCTCAGATTTAGCAGCCAGAGCTTCAGGAGGAGCAGCAGCGAGCACAGCATCGCCTTTGCAGCAGCTCCTTCCATGTGCATGTTTTTGGGAGTGGAAAGGCTTGCAGAGTGTTCAAGTAGCTTTTTCTCTCCGCTGGAAAGCTGCACGCTCAGTGCCAGTGTTCTGCAGCTTCTTTCTTCACGTTTCAGCAGCTAGCACGCTCTCCGTGTGCAGGAGAAGCGGCTGAGGCTTCCTTGCCGGAGAAGCGGCGCCTTCGCCGGCAGAGAGCATCCTGCCGGCCGCGGTGCGCTCCGGAGCGGGGGCTTGTGCCGAAAGAGGCCGGCAACAGGCGCTTACCTTCGGACAGCTCCGGATGCCCGTCTAATGCGTCTCCTGTCGCCTACACGGCAGGGAAAGCTTTTCCACTCTGTCTAGGAAGGAGAAAGTGTGCCAGCACAGCAAATGCCTCCCGGACTTTCCCTGCAATTCAGCAAGTGCTTTGCAGCTTGAAATTGGAAGGAAAGCCTCAGATTTAGCAGCCAGAGCTTCAGGAGGAGCAGCAGCGAGCACAGCATCGCTTTTGCAGCAGCTCCTTCCATGTGCATGTTTTTGGGAGTGGAAAGGCTTGCAGAGTGTTCAAGTAGCTTTTTCTCTCCGCTGGAAAGCTGCACGCTCAGTGCCAGTGTTCTGCAGCTTCTTTCTTCACGTTTCAGCAGCTAGCACGCTCTCCG
>NW_028167419.1:0-26688 GCF_963513975.1 Fringilla coelebs | reverse complement strand
ACCACTGAGTGACCCTGAGTGACCACTGACCCCTCACTGCCCCCCCCGCCCCCGTCCCTGCTTCTGGGACAGCCCCGGGGCACCGAACCGGCCCGGTACCGGCTGCAGTACAGGCTGGAGTGAGTGACCACTGAGTGACCACTGACCCCTGAGTGACCCTGAGTGACCCTGAGTGACCCTGAGTGACCCCTGACCCCTCACTGCCCCCCCCCGCCCCCGTCACTGACCCCTGAGTGACCCCTGACCCCTCACTGCCCCCCCCTGCCCCCGTCCCTGCTTCTGGGACAGCCCCGGGGCACCGGAACCGGCCCGGTACCGGCTGCAGTACCGCCTGGAGTGAGTGACCACTGACCCTGAGTGACCACTGAGTGACCCTGAGTGACCACTGAGTGACCCCTGAGTGACCACTGAGTGACCACTGACCCCTGAGTGACCACTGAGTGACCACTGACCCCTGAGTGACCCTGAGTGACCACTGACCCCCCTGATCCCCCCCTGCCCCCGTCCCTGAACCGGCCCGGTACCGGCTGCAGTACCGCCTGGAGTGAGTGACCACTGAGTGACCACTGAGTGACCACTGAGTGACCACTGACCCCTGAGTGACCACTGACCCCTGAGTGACCCACTGCCCCCCCTGATCCCCCCCTGCCCCCGTCCCATGCTTCTGGGACAGCCCCCGGGCCACCGGAACCGGCCCAGTACCGGCTGCAGTACCGCCTGGATGTGAGTGACCACTGAGTGACCACTGAGTGACCCTGAGTGACCACTGACCCCTGAGTGACCCTGAGTGACCACTGAGTGACCCTGAGTGACCCTGAGTGACCACTGAGTGACCACTGCCCCCCCTGAGTGACCCTGAGTGACCCTGAGTGACCACTGAGTGACCCTGAGTGACCCCTGAGTGACCACTGACCCCTGAGTGACCCTGAGTGACCCTGAGTGACCACTGAGTGACCACTGCCCCCTGAGTGACCCCAGACCCCTGAGTGACCCCTGAGTGACCCCTGACTGACCCCTGACCTCTCTGTCCCCCCAGGCAGGACCCGTGGCAGGAGTGTCCCCTCAGTGCCACCGCGCTGTCCCCAGCCCTGGGGGGTGGGTTGTGTCCCTAGTTCCTGGTGTGAGTCAAGTGACCCCTGAGTGACCCCTGACCCCTGAGTGACCACTGACCCCTGAGTGACCCCTGACTGACCCCTGACTGACCCCTGTCCCCTCTCTGTCCCCCCACAGGCAGGACCCGTGGCAGGAGTGTCCCCTCAGTGCCACCGCGCTGTCCCCAGTGGGGGTGGTCCCTGAGTGACCCCTGACCCCTGACTGACCCCTGACTGACCCCTGTCCCCTCTCTGTCCCCTCTGTCCCCCCTTACAGGCAGGACCCGTGGCAGGAGTGTCCCCTCAGTGCCACCGCGCTGTCCCCGGCCCTGGGGGGGGGTGGTGTGTCCCTGAGTGACCCCTGAGTGACCCCTGAGTGACCCCTGACTGACCCCTGACTGACCCCTGTCCCTCTCTGTCCCCTCTCTGTCCCCCCACAGGCAGGACCCGTGGCAGGAGTGTCCCCTCAGTGCCACCGCGCTGTCCCCGGCCCTGGGGGGGGGTGTGTCCCTAAGTGACCCCTGAGTGACCCCTGACCCCTGACTGACCCCTGACCCCTGACTGACCCCTGACTGACCCCTGTCCCCTCTCTGTCCCCTCTGTCCCCGCAGGCAGGACCCGTGGCAGGAGTGTCCCCTCAGTGCCACCGCGCTGTCCCCGGCCCTGGGAGGGGTGGGTGGTCCCTGAGTGACCCCTGAGTGACCCCTGACCCCTGACTGACCGCTGTCCCCTCTCTGTCCCCTCTCTGTCCCCCCACAGGCAGGACCCGTGGCAGGAGTGTCCCCTCAGTGCCACCGCGCTGTCCCCGGCCCTGGGGGGGGGGTGTGTCCCTGAGTGACCCCTGACTGACCCCTGACCCCTGAGTGACCCCTGACTGACCGCTGTCCCCTCTCTGTCCCCTCTCTGTCCCCTCTGTCCCCCCTTACAGGCAGGACCCGTGGCAGGAGTGTCCCCTCAGTGCCACCGCGCTGTCCCCGGCCCTGGGGGGGGGGTCCCGTTTTTGGTGCTCGCTCCCCCCGGCCGCCACCGTCACCTTCGTGCCCCTCGAGCTGCGCGTGCTGCCCGGGACCCCCCCCCGCGACCCCCCCCGGGACCCCCCCCGGGACCGCCGAGAGACCCCCTGGGATCCCCTCCGGGACCACCGAGAGACCCCCCGGGACCACCGGGACCACCGGGACCACCGAGAGACTCCCCGGGATCCCCCCCGGGACCACCCCCAAAACCTCCGGGACCACCGAGACCACCGGGACCACCGAGAGACCCCCTGGGACCCCCCCCGGGACCACCGAGACCGCCGAGAGACACCCCGGGACCACCGAGAGACCCACCGGGATCCCCCCCGGGACCACCGGGACCCCCGGGACCACCGAGAGACCCCCCGGGATCCCCCCCGGGACCACCGGGACCCCCGGGACCACCGGGACCCCCCCCAAACCCCCCGGGACCCCCCCCGGGCGCCCCCCGGGGCAGGCGGAGCCCCCTCCCCCCCTGTTCCAGCGCACGATCTTCATCGACCAAGTCGGTACGGGGGGGCTGGGGGGATTTGGGGGGGATTTGGGGGGGATTTGGGGGGGATTTGGGGGGTTTGGAGGGGAATTTGGGGGGGATTTGGGGGGATTTTGGGGGGATTTGGGGGATTTTGGGGGAGATTTTGGGGATTTTGGGGGGATTTGGAATTTGGGGGGAAATTTGGGGGATTTGGGGGGATTTGGGGGGGGTTTTAGGGGGGATTTTAAGATTTTGGGGGGATTTTGGGAGGTTTGGGGGGGATTTGGGGGGGATTTGGGGGGAAATTTGGGGGATTTGGGGGGAAATTTGGGGGATTTGGGGGGATTTGGGGGATTTTAGGGGGGATTTTGAGATTTTGGGGGGATTTTGGGAGGTTTGGGGGGGATTTGGGGGCGGATTTGGGGGGAATTTGGGGGGATTTGGGGGGTTTGGGGGGGAATTTGGGGAGGATTTTGGGGGCTCAGTGCTTTGGGAGGGGTACTGGGGGGGTTTGGGGGGATTTGGGGGGAAATTTGGGGGATTCGGGGGAAATTTGGGGGGGATTTGGGGGATTTTGGGGAGATTTTGGGGGGATTTTGGGAGGTTTCGGGGTGATTTGGGGGGATTTGGGGGGGATTTGGGGGGGATTTGGGGGGATTTTATGGGATTTTAGGAGGGATTTTGAGATTTTGGGGGGATTATGGGAGGTTTGGGGGGGAATTTGGGGAGGATTTGGGGGGAAATTTGGGGATTTGGGGTAGATTTGTAGGGATTTTGGGGGGATTTGGGGGAGATTTCGGGGATTTTGGGGGGATTTTAGGGGGGATTTTGAGATTTTGGGGGGATTTTGGGGGGGATTTGGGGGGGATTTGGGGGGATTTGGGGGGGAATTTGGGGAGGATTTTGGGGGCTCAGTGCTTTGGGAGGGGTACTGGGGGTATTTGGGGGAAATTTGGGGGGAAATTTGGGGGATTTGGGGGAAATTTGGGGGGATTTGGGGGATTTTGGGGGGATTTTTGGGGTGAATTCGGGATTTTGGGGGTAAATTTGGGGGGTTTTGGGGTATATTTGTGATTTTTGGGGTAAATTTGGTATTTTTTGGGGTGAAATCGGGAATTTTTTTGTAAATTTGGGGGGGTTTTAGGTAAATTCTGGATTTTTGGGGGGTAAATTCGGGGATTTTTGGGGTAAACTCGGGATGTTTTGGGTCAATTCGGGGTTGGGGGTCTCCCGTCGCTGCCGGGATTTTTTGGGGGTGCCCCCCTGACCCCGCCCCTCCCCCAGTGCTGCCGGGGCCCCCCCAGAACGTGTCGGTGTCGGCGGGGGGGGATTTTGGGGTAAATTCGGGATTTTTTGGGTTGAATTTGTGATTTTCGGGGTAAATTCGGGGGGTTTTGGGGTAAATTCGGGATTTTTCAGGGTAAATTCTGTGATTTTTGGGGTAAATTCGGGATTTTTGGGGTAAATTCGGGATTTTCGGGGTAAATTCTGTGATTTTTGGGGTAAATTCTGGATTTTTTGGCTTGAATTTGTGATTTTTCGGGGTAAATTTGGTATTTTTTGGGGTGAAATCGGGAATTTTTTTGTAAATTTGGGGGGGTTTTAGGTAAATTCTGGATTTTTGGGGGGTAAATTCGGGGATTTTTGGGGTAAACTCGGGATGTTTTGGGTCAATTCGGGGTTGGGGGTCTCCCGTCGCTGCCGGGATTTTTTGGGGGTGCCCCCCTGACCCCGCCCCTCCCCCAGTGCTGCCGGGGCCCCCCCAGAACGTGTCGGTGTCGGCGGGGGGGGATTTTGGGGTAAATTCGGGATTTTTTGGGTTGAATTTGTGATTTTCGGGGTAAATTCGGGGGGTTTTGGGGTAAATTCGGGATTTTTCAGGGTAAATTCTGTGATTTTTGGGGTAAATTCGGGATTTTTGGGGTAAATTCGGGATTTTCGGGGTAAATTCTGTGATTTTTGGGGTAAATTCTGGATTTTTTGGCTTGAATTTGTGATTTTTCGGGGTAAATTTGGGACTTTTGGGGTAAATTCGGGATTTTTTGGGGTAAATTCGGGATTTTGGGGGGTAAATTCGGGATTTTTGGGGGTAAATTCGGGATTTTTGGGGTAAAATCGGATTTTTTTTAAATAAATTCGGGGATTTTGGGGGTAAATTCGGGGTTGGGGGGCTGCCATCGCTGCCGGGATTTTTTGGGGGTGCCCCCCTGACCCCGCCCGTCCCCCCAGTGCTGCCGGGGCCCCCCCAGAACGTGTCGGTGTCGGCGGGGGGGGCGCGGGGGGAGCTGTGCGTGCGCTGGGCCCCTCCCCCCGGGCCCTACCTGCACTCCAGCCTGCTCTTCGAGCTGGCCCTCAGCCCCCCGGGGGGACCCCCAAAAACGGTGAGTTGGGGTCCCCTGGGGGGGTTGGGGGGGTTTGGGGGGGCCCTGTGGGGGGTTTGGGGTCATTTGGGGGCGATTTGGGGTCCTTGGGGGGGTTTGGGGGGGCCCTGGGTGGGGTTTGGGGTCATTTGGGGGCGATTTGGGGGGGCCCTGGGGGGGTTTGGGGTCATTTGGGGGCGATTTGGGGTCCTTGGGGGGGTTTGGGGGGGCCCTGGGTGGGGTTTGGGGTCATTTGGGGGCGATTTGGGGTCCTTGGGGGGGTTTGGGGGGGCCCTGGGTGGGGTTTGGGGTCATTTGGGGGCGATTTGGAGGCGATTTGGGGTCCCCTGGGGAGGTTTGGGGCGATTTGGGGGCGATTTGGGGTCCCTGGGGGCGGTTTGGGGGGGCCCTGGGGGGTTTGGGGGGCCCTGGGGGGGTTTGGGGGGGCTTGGGGGGGCCCTGGGGGGGGGTTGGGTTCATTTGGGGGCGATTTGGGGGCGATTTGGGGTCCCCTGGGGGCGATTTGGGGGGGCCCTGGGGGGGTTTGGGGTCCCTTGTGGGGATTTGGGGGGCCCTGGGGGGGTTTGGGGGGGGGCTGGGGGGGGGTTGGGGTCATTTGGGGGCGATTTGGGGTCCCCTGGGGGGTTTGGGGGGGTTTGGGGGGGGCCTGGGGTCATTTGGGGGCGATTTGGGGTCCCCTGGGGCGATTTGGGGCGGCCCTGTGGGGCTTCGGGTCCCTTGGGGGGCGATTTGGGGGATTTGGGGTCCCCTGGGGGGTTTTGGGGTCCCTTTTGTGGTTTTTGGGGTCCCTTTGGGGTTTTTGGGGTCCCTGACCCCCTGTCCCCCCTGTCCCTGTCCCCAGGTGGGGGTCCCGGCGGGCTCCGGGCCAGCACCCCCTGATCGGGGCTTTTAGGGTCCCTTTTTGGGGTTTTGGGGTCCCTTTTTGTGGTTTTTGGGGGTCCCTTTGGGGTGTTCGGGGTCCCTGACCCCCTGTCCCCCCTGTCCCTGTCCCAGGTGGGGGTCCCCGCGGGCCGGCGCGAGCAGGGGGTCGGGGGGCTCCGGGCCAGCACCCCCTACTCGGTCCGGGCCCGCGCCCGCCCCGACGGGCTCAGCTACGGCGGCTTCTGGAGCCCCTGGTCCGCCCCCGCCAGCGCCACCACCGGGCCCGGTGAGCGACACTGGGGACACTGAGGGGACAGCGGGGACAGGGAGGACAGGGGGGGGACGGGGGGGGGGACAGTGGGGTGAGAGTGGGGGACAGCGGGGGGGACAGCGGGGGGAGAGTGGGGGAGAGTGGGGGGACAGTGAGGGGACAGCGGGGGACAATGAGGGGACACTGAGGGGACGGGGGGGGACAATGAGGGGACAATGAGGGGACAGTGAGGGGACAGCGGGGGGAGAGTGGGGGGACAGTGAGGGGACAGTGGGGGGACAGCAGGGGACAGGGCGGGGACAGGGGGGGACAGTGAGGGGAGAGTGGGGAGGACAGGAGAGACACTGAGGGGACAGCGGGGGGAGAGTGAGGGGACACCCAGGGGACAGCGGGGGACAGAGGGGGGACAGTGAGGGGACAGGAGAGACACTGAGGGGACACTGAGGGGACAGGGGGGGGACAGTGAGGGGACAGTGAGGGGACAGGGGGGGACAGTGAGGGGACAGTGGGGGACACTGAGGGGACAGTTGGGGACAGCGGGGGGAGAGTGAGGGGACAGTGAGGGGAGAGTGAGGGGAGACTGAGGGGAGAGTGGGGGACAGCGGGGGGACAGCGGGGACAGTGGGGGGACAGTGAGGGGACACCCAGGGGACAGTGTGGGGACAGCGGGGGGACAGTGAGGGGACAGTGAGGGGACACCCAGGGGACAGTGTGGGGACAGCGGGGGGACAGTGAGGGGACAGCGGGGGGGACAGCGGGGGGACAGAGGAGACACTGAGGGGACACTGAGGGGCTGGGGGACAATAAGGGGACACCGAGGGGACGGGGGGACACTGGGAGGACACGGGGACACCGAGAGGACACTGAGGGGCTTGGGGACATTGAGGGGACACTGAGGGGACAGGGGGGACACTGGGGATTTGGGGACACTGAGGGGGATTTGGGGACACTTGAGAGACGCGGGGTGACCCGGAGGGGACACAGGGACATGAGGGGGACTTGGGGACACGAAGGGACAACAGGCGGTACTGGGAGGGACTGGGATGGACTGGGGGGACTGGGAGGGACTGGGATGGACTGGGAGGGACTGGGAGGGACTGGGGGGTCCCTGACCCGATGTCCCCCCGTGTCCCCCCGTGTCCCCCTCCTGTCCCCCCGATGTCCCCCCCGATGTCCCCCGTGTCCCCAGAGCTGGACGCGGTGACCCTGGGGCTCTCCTGCCTGCTGGTGCTGCTGCTGCTGGGACTGGGAGCGCTGGGACTGCTGGGACACCGCCGGTACTGGGAGCACTGGGAGCACTGGGGGGACTGGGAGGGACTGGGGGGACTGGGGGGACTGGGGATACTGGGAGGGACTGGGGGGACTGGGATGGACTGGGAATGGGACTGGGATATACTGGGAATGGGACTGGGAGCGCTGGGACTGCTGGGGCACCGCCGGTACTGGGAGCACTGGGAGGGACTGGGCGGGACTGGGATGGACGGGGGGGGACTGGGATATACTGGGAGGGACTGGGATGGACTGGGAGCGCTGGGACTGCTGGGGCACCGCCGGTACTGGGAGCACTGGGAGCACTGGGGGGGACTGGGGGGACTGGGAGGGACTGGGGGGGACTGGGGGGGACTGGGGATACTGGGATGGACTGGGAGGGACTGGGAGCGCTGGGACTGCTGGGGCACCGCCGGTACTGGGAGCACTGGGAGCACTGGGGGGACTGGGAGGGACTGGGAGGGAACTGGGGATACTGGGAGGGACTGGGGGGGACTGGGATATACTGGGAGGGACTGGGAGGGACTGGGAGCACTGGGAGCGCTGGGGCACCGCTGGTACTGGGGGGATTTGGGGTCTCTGTAGGATTTGGGGGGCTCTATAGGATCGGGGGGGCTCTATAGGATTTTGGGGGGGCTCTATAGGATCGGGGGGGCTCTATAGGATTTTGGAGGTGCTCTATAGGATTTGGGGGTGCCCTATCGGATATTGGGGTCCCCCAGGACGCTTCGGGCCAAGCTGTGGCTGGGAGCAGGGGGCTCTGTAGGATTTGGGGGCTCTATGGGGTCTCTATAGGGTCTGGGGGCTCTATAGGATTTTGGGAGGGCTCTATGGGGTCTATAGGATTTGGGGGGTTCTGTAGGATTTGGGGGGGCTCTATAGGATTTTGGGGGTGCCCTATGGGGTCTGTAGGATGTTGGGGTCCCCCAGGACGCTGCGGGCCAAGCTGTGGCTGGGAGCAGGGGGGCTCTGTAGGGTTTGGGGGCTCTGTAGGGTTTGGGGGCTCTATGGGGTCTCTATAGGATCTGGGGGTTCTATAGGATTTTGGGGGGGCTCTATAGGGTCGGGGGGGTTCTATAGGATTTTGGGGGTGCCCTATAAGATTTTGGGGTCCCCCAGGACGCTGCGGGCCAAGCTGTGGCTGGGCTCTGTAGGATTTGGGGGCTCTATGGGCTCTCTATAGGATTGAGGGCTCTATAGGATTTTGGGGGGGCTCTATAGGGTCGAGGGGGCTCTATAGGATTTTGGGGGTGCCCTATGGGGTCTGTAGGATTTTGGGGTCCCCCAGGACCCTGCGGGCCAAGCTGTGGCTGGGCTCTGTAGGATTTGGGGTCTCTGTAGGGTTTGGGGGCTCTATGGGGTCTCTATAGGATCTGGGGGTTCTATAGGATTTTGGGGGGGCTCTATAGGGTCGGGGGGGCTCTATAGGATTTTGGGGGTGCCCTATGGGGTCTGTAGGATTTTGGGGTCCCCCAGGACGCTGCGGGCCAAGCTGTGGCCGCCGGTGCCGGGCCCCGAGCGCGAGTTCGAGGGGCTCTTCAGCAGCTACGGCGGAAACTTCCAGGTGAGCCCGCGGGGTTCGGGGGATTTGGGGGATTTTGGGGTTTTTTGGGGTTTTGGGGGTTTGGGGGTTTTGGGTTTCTGGGGGTTTGGGTTTTTGGGGTTTTTTTGGGATTTTTGGAGCTTTTTTGGGGGGCTTTTGGAGCTTTTTAGGGGGTTTTGGGGGGGGTTGGGGTTTTTGGGGTTTTGGGGAATTTTGGGGTTTTGGAGTTTTTTGGGGTTTTTGGGGTTTTGGGGTTTTGGGGTTTTTGGGGTTTTTTGGGATTTTTGGAGCTTTTTTGGGGGGGCTTTTGGAGCTTTTTTGGGGGGGCTTTTGGAGCTTTTAGGGGGTTTTGGGTTTTTTTTGGGGGGGTTGGGGTTTTTAGGGTTTTGGGGAATTTTGGGGTTTTGGAGTTTTTTGGGGTTTTGGGGTTTTGGGGGGTTTTGGGGAATTTTGGGGTTTTGGAGTTTTTGGGGGTTTTTGGGGTTTGGGGGTTTTTGGGGTTTTGGGGGTGTTTGGGGTTTTGGGGTTTTTTGGGATTTTTTGAGCTTTTTGGGGGGGGCTTTTGGAGCTTTTTAGGGGGTTTTGGGGGTTTTTTTGGGGGGGGTTGGGGTTTTTAGGGTTTTGGGGAATTTTGGGGTTTTGGAGTTTTTTGGGGTTTTGGGTTTCTGGGGTTTTGGGGTTTTTTGGGATTTTTGGAGCTTTTTAGGGGGGCTTTTGGAGCTTTTTAGGGGGTTTGGGGTTTTTGGGAGGGGTTGGGGTTTTTGGGGTTTTGGGGGATTTTGGGGGATTTGGGGCTTTTGGGGTTTTGGGTTTCTGGGGTTTTGGGTTATGGGGTTTTTGGGGTTTTTTGGGATTTTTGGAGCTTTTTTGGGGGGGCTTTTAGAGCTTTTTAGGGGGGGCTTTTGTAGCTTTTTAGGGGCTTTTGGGGTTTTTTTTTGGGGGGGTTGGGGTTTTTAGAGTTTTGGGGAATTTTTGGGTTTTGGAGTTTTTTGGGGTTTTTGGGGTTTGGGGATTTTGGGGTTTTGGAGCTTTTTTGGATTTTTGGAGCTTTTTTGGGGGGCTTTTGGAGCTTTTTAGGGGGTTTTGGGGTTTTTTGGGGGGGTTTGGGGTTTTTGGGGTTTTGGGGAATTTTGGGGTTTTGGAGTTTTTTGGGGGTTTGGGGGTTTTTTGGGGGTTTTTGGGGTTTTTTTTGGGTTTTGGGGGTTTTTGGAGCTTTTTTGGGGGCTTTTGGAGCTTTTTAGGGGGTTTTGGGGTTTTGGGGAATTTTGGGGGTTTTGGAGTTTTTTGGGGGTTTTGGGGTTTTTGGGGTTTTGGGGGATATTTTGGGTGATTTTAGGGGATATTTAGGGGATATTTTGAGGATATTTGGGGTGAATTTAGGGGATATTTTTGGGACACTTTGGCTGATTTCAGGGGATATTTAGGGGATATTTCGGGGATATTTTGGGGATTTTTTTCAGGATATTTTGGGTGTATTTAGGGGATATTTTGGGGACCTTTTGGCTGATTTCAGGGGATATTTTTGGGGTATTTTGGGGATATTTTCCGTACATTTTGGGGATATTTTAAAGGATATTTTGGGATATTTTGGGTGTATTTAGGGGATATTTCGGGGACACTCTGGCTGATTTCAGGGGATATTTTGGGGATATTTTACAGGATATTTTGGGGGTATTTGGGGGATATTTTACAGGATATTTAGGGGATATTTTGGGGGTCTTTTGGCTGATTTCAGGGGATATTCTTGGGGTATTTTGGGGATATTTTACAGGATATTTTGGGGGATATTTAGGGGATATTTTGGGGACAGTTTTTGTGATATTTTAGGGGATATTTTACAGGATATTTTGGGTGTATTTAGGGGATATTTTTGGGGTATTTTGGGGATATTTTACAGATATTTTGGGTGTATTTAGGGGACATTTCGGGGACACTCTGGCTGATTTCAGGGGATATTTTTGGGATATTTTTTGGATATTTTCAGTACATTTAAGGGATATTTAGGGGATATTTCGGGGACACTCTGGCTGATTTCAGGGGATATTTTGGGTGTATTTTAGGGATATTTTGAGGATATTTGGGGTGAATTTAGGGGATATTTTAGGGACACTGTGGCTGATTTCAGGGGATATTTTGGGGGATATTTTTGGGGTATTTTGGGTGCATTTAGGGGATATTTCGGGGATATTTTAGGGATATTTTGGGTGTATTTAGGGGATATTTCGGGGACCTTTTGGCTGATTTCAGGGGATATTTTTGGGGTATTTTGGGATATTTTAGGGGATATTTTGGGTGTATTTAGGGGATATTTTGGGGACCTTTTGGCTGATTTCAGGGGATATTTTCCGTACATTTTGGGGATATTTTACAGGATATTTTGGGTGTCTTTAGGGGGTATTTAGGGGATATTTAGGGTGTATTTAGGGGATATTTTGGGGACACTTTGGGTGATTTCAGGGGGTATTTTGGGGATATTTCACAGGATATTTTGGGGGATATTTAGGGGATATTTTAGGGATAGTTTTTGTGATATTTTAGGGGATATTTTACAGGATATTTTGGGTGTATTTAGGGGATATTTTTGGGGTATTTTGGGGATATTTTCCAGATATTTTGGGTGTATTTAGGGGATATTTCGGGGCCACTCTGGCTGATTTCAGGGGACATTTTTGGGATATTTTTGGGCGTATTTTGGGGATATTTTAGGGGATATTTTGGGTGTATTTAGGGGACATTTCGGGGACACTCTGGCTGATTTCAGGGGATATTTTTGGGATATTTTTTGGATATTTTCAGTACATTTAAGGGATATTTAGGGGACATTTGGGGACACTCTGGCTGATTTCAGGGGATATTTTGGGTGTATTTTAGGGATATTTTCAGTACATTTAGGGGATATTTTAGAGGATATTTTGGGGACACTCTGGCTGATTTCAGGGGACATTTTGGGGGTGTTTCGGGGGTCTCTAACCCCCTCTCCCCCCTCTCCCCCTCCCTCCCCAGCTGTGGCTGTGCCAGAGCCCCGGCTCTCCCTGCGCCCCCCCCGCGCCCCCCTCCCCCCCCGCCGAGGCCGAGGACGCGGTGGAGGAGGTGGGGGGAGGGGCCCCGCTGGGGGGGGGAGGGGCTCAGGGAACGCCCCCTCCTCCGGAGCCGCCCCTCCCCCACCCCGAGACCCCTCCCCAAGGCCCCGCCCCCTCCTGTGGCCCCTCCCCCTCGCCCAGCTTCGAGTACACGCTGTTCGACCCCGGCTCCGCCCTGCTCTGCCCCTCCCCCCGCCCGCCAGGCCCCGCCCCCTACGCCAACCTGGCCCCGCCCAGCAAAGGGGAGGAGCCAAAATGGGCGGGACACGCCCCCCATTACGTCATCTGCTCCTGAGAGGGGGCGGGTGACGTCACTCCACGAGGAGAGGGGAGTGTGGGAATGATGACGTCATCGTGGAGCGGGCGGCGGCGCGGTGATGACGTCACGGCGGAGGGTGTGGCGTCGTACGGAAAGGACGGATGACGTCATCGCGGAAGGGAATCGTAATGACGTCACAAGCGGGCACGGCGACGTCATCGCGGAGGGGGCGTGGCTCTGTGACGTCACACGCAGAAGGGGCGATGACGTCACAACGGAGGGGGCAGGACGCGGTGACGTCATCGCGGAGGGGACGCGTCCGATGACGTCACACAGAACGGGCGGACGACGTCACGAGAGAGGGGACGCAACACGATGACGTCACAAAAGAGAGCAGTGACATCGTGACATCACAGTGACGTCACGCGCAGGAACGATGACGTCATCACGGAGGGGAACACGTCACGGTGACGTCACGACGGAGGGGATTTGTAAGAGTGACATCACAAGGACACAATGACGTCACAGCGGCATCACACGCAGGGAACCGGTGACGTCATCACGGAGGGGACGCGTCGCGGTGACGTCACGGAAGAGGGACGCGTTGCGGTGACGTCACACCGAAATGGCTGATGACGTCACAACGTTGCGGTGACATCACACGGACGGGATGGATGACGTCACCACGGAGGGGACACGTGACACGATGACGTCACACGGGGGGGGGCGTGGTGACGTCGTCACACAAGGACACGGAGGGGACACGTGACGCGGTGACGTCATCACAGAGGGGACACGTGACGCGGTGACGTCACACGGGGTCACGGTGACGTCACAGCGGCGGGAGGGGGAGGGGAGGCGGAATTGGGGCTGCTTTGGGTTTTTAATGATTTTTGTACAATAAAAACGACAGCGGGGCCAGCACGGCCAAACTGGGAACACTGGGAGGGACTGGGAGGGACTGGGAGGGACTGGAATGGACTGGGAATGGGACTGGGAGGGACTGGGAGGGACTGGGGGGACTGGGAGGGACTGGGGGGGACTGGGAGGGACTGGGAGGGACTGGGAGGGACTGGGAATGGGACTGGGAATGGGACTGGGAGGGACTGGGGGGACTGGGAGGGACTGGGGGGGACTGGGAGGGACTGGGAGGGACTGGGAGGGACTGGGATGGGACTGGGATGGGACTGGGATGGACTGGGAGGGACTGGGAGGGACTGGGAATGGACTGGGAGGGACTGGGAGGGACTGGGAATGGACTGGGAGGGACTGGGATGGACTGTGGGGGACTTGGGGGGGGGAGAATGGGGACACTGGTGGGAACTGGGAGCACTGGGAGCACTGGGAGCACTGGGACAGGACCTGGGGACACTCTGGGGACACTGTGGGTAACTGGGAGCACTGGGAGAACTGGGACGGGAGCCTGGGAACACTGGGGGGGCACTGGGGACACCCTGGGGACACTGGGGAGGCACTGTGGTGTAACTGGGAGCACTGGGAGCACTGGGACGGGCACTGGGGACACTCTGGGGACACTGTGGTGTAACTGGGAGCACTGGGAGCACTGGGACGGGCACTGGGGACACTCTGGGGACACTGTGGTGTAACTGGGAGCACTGGGAGCACTGGGAGGGGCACTGGGGACACTTTGGGGACACTGGGGGTGACTGGGAGCACTGGGACAGGACCTGGGGACACTCTGGGGACACTCTGGGGACACTGTGGTGTAACTGGGAGCACTGGGAGCACTGGGACAGGACCTGGGCACACCCTGGGGACACTTTGGGGACATTGGGGCCCTGCAGGGGTGGCCCAGGCGGGCCTGGGTGGGGGAGGGGCTGATAAGGCTTATCAGGAGCCCCCAGCTGGCCCCGGGTGGGGACACCTGGCACCGTGTCACCTCCTGGCACCGTGTCACCTCCTGGCACCGCCTTGGCACTGCCCACGTCCCTGGGGCCCGGCGGGGGGACAGGAAGGGGACAGGGATGGGGACAGGGACAGGGATGGGACAGGGATGGGACAGGGACAGGGACAGGGATGGGACAGGGAGGGGACAGGGACAGGGGATGGGACAGGGACAGGGACAGGGACAGGGACAGGGAGGGGACAGGGACAGGGAGGGGACAGGGACAGGGACAGGGATGGGGACAGGGACAGGGACAGGGAGGGGACAGGGACAGGGACAGGGATGGGGACAGGGACAGGGACAGGGATGGGGACAGGGACAGGGACAGGGAGGGGACAGGGACAGGGACACGGGACAGGGACAGGGAGGGGACAGGGAGGGGACAGGGACAGGGACAGGGAGGGGACAGGGAGGGGACAGGGACAGGGAGGGGACAGGGACAGGGAGGGGACAGGGAGGGGACAGGGACAGGGACAGGGACAGGGACAGGGAGGGGACAGGGAGGGGACAGGGACAGGGAGGGGACAGGGACAGGGAGGGGACAGGGATGGGGACAGGGACAGGGAGGGGACAGGGATGGGACAGGGAGGGGACAGGGAGGGGACAGGGAAGGGACACCGAGGCCGTGCCACCCGTCAGGTCCTTGTCACCAGTGACGGGGAGGTGACATCAGACATCTGTCACCAGTGACGGGGAGGGGACACTGAGCACGTGCCACCCACTGGGCCCTTGTCACCAGTGGGGGGGGTGACATCAGGACTGTGCCAGCAGAGACAGGGAGGGGACATCAGGGTGTCACCAGTGACGGGGAGGTGACATCAGGGATGTGCCACCAGTGACGGGGAGGTGACATCAGGGTGTCACCAGTGACGGGGAGGTGACATCAGGAGGCCACCAGTGACGGGGAGGTGACATCAGGGATGTGCCACCAATGACAGGGAGGGGACACCAAGGCTGTGCCACCCCCGGGGTGGCCGTGTCACCAGTGGGGGAGGTGACACCGGGTCCTTGTCACCCCCAGGGTGGCCATGTCACCAATGGGGGGGGTGACACTGAGTCCTTATCACCAGGGAGGTGACACCGGGTCCTTGTCACCCCCAGGGTGGCCATGTCACCAATGGGGGGGTGACACCAGGTCCGTGCCACCCCTGGGGTGGCCATGTCACCCATGGGATCCTTGTCACCAGTGGAGAGGTGACACCGGGTCCTTGTCACCCCCAGGGTGGCCATGTCACCAATGGGGGGGTGACACTGAGTCTTTATCACCAAGGAGGTGACAACGAGTCCGTGTCCCCGCAGGGGTGGCCGTGTCACATCCACTCCTCCTCGCCGCCGCTGTCCCCCTCGCTGTCCCCAGGGCTGTCCCCAGGGCTGTCCCCATCGCTGTCCCCAGGGCTGTCCCCATCACTGTCGCCGTCGCCGTCGCCGTGCCCGGGCTGGCCGAGGCGCAGCCGCCACCTCCGCGGGGCCATCCCGGGGCAGCGCAGCGTCACCCGCACGTCCCCGCGGTGGCCGTCCCCGCTGTCCCCCGCGCTGTCGCCGCCGCGGGCCGGGCTGAGGTGACACCGAGCGGGGAAGAAGCGGAGCAGCGTCCCCAGGACGTGCGGGGCGGGCGGGGGACAGCGCAGCGCGGCCACCACCTGCGGGGGGACACTCTGGGGACAGCGGGGGACGCGCGTCAGCTCCAGCAGCAGCGCGGCCAGGCGGGAGGGGACAGCGGGGGACAGCCCCGAGGGGCGGGAGGGGACAGCGGGGGACAGCCCCGAGTGGCGGGAGGGGACAGCGGGGGACAGCCCCGAGGGGCGGGAGGGGACAGCCGGGGACAGCCCCGAGGGGCGGGAGGGGACAGCGGGGGACAGCCCCGAGGGGCGGGAGGGGACAGCCGGGGACAGCCCCGAGTGGCGGGAGGGGACAGCCGGGGACAGCCCCGAGGGGCGGGAGGGGACAGCGGGGGACAGCCCCGAGTGGCGGGAGGGGACAGCGGGGGACAGCCCCGAGGGGCGGGAGGGGACAGCGGGGGACAGCCCCGAGTGGCGGGAGGGGACAGCCGGGGACAGCCCCGAGGGGCGGGAGGGGACAGCGGGGGACAGCCCCGCGGGGCGGGAGGGGACAGCCGGGGACAGCCCCGAGGGGCGGGAGGGGACAGCGGGGGACAGCCCCGAGGGGCGGGAGGGGACAGCGGGGGACAGCGCCAGGTACCGCTCCAGCCCGTCCACCAGCAGCAGCGACGGCGGCGGCGGCGGCGACAGCGACAGCGACAGCAGCTCGCGATAGAGCGACAGGCGCGTGCGGGGGTAGCGCAGCTGCAGGCGCTGGCGCGGGGACGGAGGGACAGACGGACAGAGGGACAGAGGGACAGAGGGACAGAGGGACAGAGGATAGAGGGATAGAGGGACAGAGGGATAGAGGGATAGAGGGACAGGAGGACAGGGGATAGAGGGACAGAGAGACAGGGGATAGAGGGACAGGGGGACAGGGGATAGAGGGACAGAGGGACAGGGGACAGAGGGACAGGGGACAGATGGACAGGGGACAGAGGGACAGGGGATAGAAGGACAGACGGACAGAGGAACAGGGGACAGATGGACAGGGGACAGAGGGACAGAGGGACAGGGGACAGAGGGACAGAAGGACAGGGGATAGAGGGACAGAGGGACAGGGGACAGAGGGACAGAAGGACAGGGGATAGAGGGACAGAGGGACAGGGGACAGACGGACAGAGGGGACGGGGGACAGAGGGACAGGGGATAGAGGGACAGGAGATAGAGGGACAGGGGGACAGGGGGGACAGAGGGACAGGAGGACAGGGAGACAGGGGACAGAGGGACAGGGGACAGAGTGACAGGAGATAGAGGGACAGAGGGACAGAGGGACAGGGGATAGAGGAACAGGGGGACAGAGGGACAGAGGGATAGAGGGATAGAGGGACAGGGGACAGAGGGACAGAGGGACAGGGGATAGAGGGACAGAGGGACAGACGGACAGGGAGGGACAGAGGGACAGAGGGACAGGGGATAGAGGGACAGAGGGACAGACGGACAGGGAGGGACAGTGGACAGGGAGGGACAGGGGACAGACGGACAGGGGGACAGAGGGATAGAGGGACAGCGGGACAGACGGACAGAGGGACAGACGGACAGGGGGACAGAGGGATAGAGGGACAGACGGACAGAGGGACAGACGGACAGAGGGACAGACGGACAGGGGGACAGAGGGGACAAGAGTCAGGCCGGACCCGCGATGCCTTTCTCGCCCCCACCACGAACGGCCGGCCCCAAACCACGCCCACACGCAGAGCCCCGCCCACAAGAGCTACAAACCCACGCCCTCCTCCAGGCCACGCCTATACATGAATATATTAACTCAAAGCCACGCCCACATGAACACGGCCCCCCACCTCATCGCGTCCCCTCAGCAAGCCCCGCCTCCCCCTCAGCGAGCCCCGCCCCTCCCGGCAATCTCCACCTCCCCCCAGCAAGCCCCGCCCCTCCGGCAATCTCCGCCTTCCCCTCAGCGGGCCCCGCCGGTTCCCGGTCCCCGGTCCCCGGTCCCCGCTCACCTGCAGGGCTCTCGGGTCGGTGCCGGGGCCTCCGGGCCCTCCCGGGAGCCGCGGGACGGCGTCGGGCGCCAGGAACAGCGCTCGGGGCCCGTCCGCGCCGCCCGCCAGCGCCGCCCGCAGCAGCAGCGAGGTGCGGCCCGAGCCCGCCGGGCCCAGCACCAGCACCGGCAGCGGCGGCAGCGGCGGCAGCGGCGCCTCCGAGCCTCGCCCCGGGGCCGCCGGGCCCAGCGCCCGCTCCAGCGCCGCCGCCATGGCCCGCGGGGCCGCCGCCGCGCTCAGCCAATCAGCTGCGCGCCTCGGCGGCGCTCAGCCAATCACAGCGCGGCTCACTCTCGCCGCGCGGCGGCTCGGCCAATCAGGGCAGCGCTGCCCTCAGAGGTGTTCCCGCCCACAGCGCTGGGCGCGAGTCTCTCGGCCAATCAGAGCAGAGCTGCCCTCAGCGCCGTTCCCGCCGCCGCGGCTCAGCCAATCAGAGCGCGGCTTGGCGTCAGCGCCGTTCCCTCCCTCAGCCGTCCGAGGGGGGCGTGGCCACGCGCTTAATGAGATGCGCGGCACCGCCCCTCTGGGGGGCTAAAAATGGGCGGGGCGAGCGCGGGGACACGCCCACCCCTGTGCGCGAGGGTCGCGGTTGTCACAAGGGGGGGACGGGGGGACCCCAAAGGTCACGGGAGGGTCACGAGGGTCACACAAGGGACCCCAAAGGTCACAGGGGGGTCACCATTGTCACCAAAGGTCACAGGAGGGTCACCTGAGGGTCCCCAAAGGTCACAGGAGGGTCACAAGGGTCCCCAAAGGTCACCTGAGGGTCACCTGAGGGTCCCCAAAGGTCACAGGAGGGTCACAAGGGTCACCAAAGGTCATTTAGGGTCACACGAGTGTCCCCGAGGGCCACCTGAGGCTCTGCCGTGGATCCCCAAGGGCCACCCCAGTGTCCCCAAGTCACACGAGTGTCCCCAAAGGCCCCCCAGTGTCCCCAAAGGCCACACAAGAGTCCCATAAGTCACACAAGTGTCCCCAAGGGTCACACGAGCGTCCCCAAATGCCACTTGAGTGTTCCCAAAGGCCACGCAGGGGTCCCACAAGTCACAGGAGTGTCCCCAAAAGCCACCCCAGTGTCCCCAAAGGCCACCCCAGTGTCCCCAAAGGCCACCCCCATGTCACCAAGGGTCAGCTGAGTGTCCCCAAAGGCCACACAGCGGTCCCACAAGTCACACGAGTGTCCCCAAAGGCCACCCCAGTGTCCCCAAAGGCCACACAAGAGTCCCATAAGTCACACAAGTGTCCCCAAGGGTCACACGAGCGTCCCCAAATGCCACTTGAGTGTCCCCAAAGGCCACACAGGGGTCTCACAAGTCACAGAAGTGTCCCCCAAAAGCCACCCCAGTGTCCCCAAAGGCCACCCCAGTGTCACCAAAGGCCACCCCCGTGTCACCAAGGGTCACCCGAGGCTCTCCCGGCTCTTCCCGGGGCTCCCCGAGTGTCCCCAAGTGTCCCCGGGGGGGTCCCTGGGTGTCACTTATGGGGGTCCCATATGGGGGTCCCTTTGGGGGGGTCCCTGGGGTCCCTGAGTGTCCCCAAGTGTCCCCAGGGGGGTCCCTGGGTGTCCCTTATGGGGGTCCCATAGGGGGGTCCCGGGGGTCCCTGGGGGTTCCTGAGTGTCCCCGAGTGTCCCCAAGGGGGGTCCCGGGGGGGTCCCTGGGGGTTCCTGAGTGTCCCCAGGGGATCCCCGGGGGGGTCCTGGGGGGGTGTCCCGAGTGGGGGGTCCTGGGGGTCCCTTGGGGGGGGTTCCCTTGGGGTCTCCAAGTGTCCCCGAGTGTCCCTGGGGGGTCCGGGGGGGTCCAGGGGAGGGTCCTGGGATGGGGAGGGGGTCCCTGAGTGGGAAGGGTGGGGGGGTCTCCTTGGGGGTCCCTTGTGGGGCTCCCTGGGGGTCCCCGAGTGTCCCCAGGGGGGTCCCTGGGGGTTCCCGAGTGTCCCAGGGTGGGGGGGGGGGACCCGGATGGGGTGGGGGTCCTTGGGGGTCCCTTGGAGGGGTCCCGGGGGGGTCTCAGGGGGGTCCCGGGGGGTCCCGGGAGGGTCTCAGGGGGTCCCGGGGGGTTCCCGGGGGGTTCCCGGGGGGTCTCAGGGGTCCCTTGTGGGGGTCTCAGGGGGTCCCCGGGGTTCCCGAGCGTCCCCGGGGGATCCTCGGGCCGGTCCCGAGTGTCCCCGAGTGTCCCCAGGGGATTCCCGGGGGGTCCCGGGGGGGGTCTCAGGGGGTCCCGGGGGGGTCTCTGGGGGTCCCGGGGGGGTCTCAGGGGGGTCTCAGGGGGTCCCGGGGGGTCTCAGGGGGTCTCTGGGGGTCCCGGGCGGATCTCAGGGGTCCCGGGGGGTCTCAGGGGGTCCCCGGGGTTCCCGAGCGTCCCCGGGGGATCCTCGGGCGGGTCCCGAGTGTCCCCGAGTGTCCCCAGGGGATTCCCGGGGGGTTCCCGGGGGGTCTCTGGGGGTCCGGGGGGGATCTCAGGGGTCCCGGGGGGTCTCAGGGGGTCCCCGGGGTTCCCGAGCGTCCCCGGGGGATCCTCGGGTGGCTCCCGAGTGTCCCCGAGTGTCCCCAGGGGATTCCCGGGGGGTTCCCGGGGTTCTGCGGCCTCGCCGGGGATGTTGAGGGGGGTCCCTGGGGTGGGGGGGGGTCCCGGGGGGTCCCGGGGGGTCCCGGGGGGTCCCGGGGGGTCCCGGGGGTCCCGAGGGCCGGGGGCGTCCCCTCGGCTCCGCGTATTCTCCAGCAATAACAGCGCGGCCGGAGGGATCCGTGTTACGGCCCGAGAATACCCGGGGCCGCGGGGGCCGGAGCGGGGGGACCCCGGGGGGAGCGGGGGGACCCCGGGGGGAGCGGGGGGAGCGGGGGGAACGGGGGGACCCCGGGGGGAACGGGGGGACACCGGGGGGAACGGGGGGGGAGCCCGGAAAGGGAACGGGGGAGAATGGGGGGACGGGGAGAATGGGGGGGACCCCGGGAGGGAACGGGGGGAAACGGGGGGAACGGGGGGAGCCCGGGGGGAGCGGGGGGAGCCCGGGGGGACCCCGGGAGGGAACGGGGGGGGAGCCCGGAAGGGAACGGGGGAGAATGGGGGGACGGGGGAACGGGGGGACCCCGGAAAGGGAACGGGGGAGACCCCGGGAGGGAACGGGGGGGGCGAGGGGAATGGGGGGACCCCGGGAGGGAACGGGGGGACCCCGGAAAGGGAACGGGGGAGACCCCGGGAGGGAACGGGGGGGAATGGGGAACGGGGGGACCCCGGAAAGGGAACGGGGGAATGGGGGGGACCCCGGGAGGTCACGGGGGGAGCCCGGAAAGGGAACGGGGGGGAACGGGGGGGACCCCGGGAGGGAACGGGGGGACGGGGGGACCCCGGAGGGGAACGGGGAGCTCGGGGGAATTCGGGGGTCTGGGGGGGATTTTGGGTCTGGGGGATTTTGGGTCTGGGGGTGTTCAGGATTTGGGCGGGGTCCCGGAGTTGGGGGCGGGGTCCCGGAATTGGGGGCGGGGTCCCGGAATTGGGGGCGGGGTTCCGGAGTTGGGGGCGGGGTCCCGGCAGTGGCGGCCCCGCCCCTTTCAGCACCGCGGAGAGCTCCACCCCCCAGTGCCGTCTATAGGGGATCTATAGGGGATCGATAGGGGATCGATAGGGGATCGATAGGGGATCGATAGGGGTCAGTGTGGATCTATAGGGGTCTGTGGGGATCCATAGGGGTCTGTGGGGGATCTATAGGGAATCTATAGGGGTCTATGGGGGCCTATAGGGGTCTGTGGGGATCTATGGGGGATCTATAGGGGATCCATAGGGGTCTATAGGGGATCTATAGGGGATCTCTAGGGGTCTGTGGGGATCCATAGGGGTCTGTGGGGATCTATGGGGGATCTATAGGGGTCTGTGGGGGCCTATAGGGGTCTGTGGGGATCTATAGGGGATCTATAGGGGTCTGTGGGGATCTATAGGGGTCCATAGGGGATCTATAGGGGATCGATAGGGGATCTATAGGAGTCTGTGGGGGCCTATAGAGGTCTGTGGGGATCTATAGGGGATCTATAGGGGTCTGTGGGGATCTATAGGGGTCCATAGGGGATCTATAGGGGATCGATAGGGGATCTATAGGGGTCTGTGGGGATCTATAGGGGATCTATAGGGGATCCATAGGGGTCTATAGGGGATCTATGGTGGTCTATAGGGGCCTATAGGGGTATATAGAGGTCTATGGTGGTCTATAGGGGCCTATAGGGGCCTATAGGGGTCTATGGTGGTCTATAGGGGCCTATAGGGGTCTGTAGGTGTCTATAGGGGATCTATAGGGATCTATGGTGGTCTATAGGGGATCTATAGGGGCCTATAGGAGTCTGTAGGGGTCTATAGTGTCTATAGGGGTCCATAGGGGCCTATAGGGGTCTATAGGGGTCTGTAGGGGTCTATGGAAGTCTATAGGGGCCTATAGGGGTCTATGGGGGTCCATAAGGGTCTATAGGGGATCTATAGGGGTCTATAGGGGCCTATGCGGGTCTATAGGGGTCTATAGGGGTCTATGGGGGTCTATAGGGGCCTATAGGGGTCTTTAGGGGTATATAGGGGTCTATAGGGGCCTATAGGGGTCTATGGTGGTCTGTAGGGGTCTATAGGGGCCCATAGGGGTCTATGATGGTCTATAGGGGCCTACAGGTGTCTATAGGGGTCTATAGGGGTCTATGGGGGTCTATAGGGGATCTTTAGGGGTCTATGGGGGTCTATAGGGGACCATAGGGGTCTGTGGTGGTCGATAGGGGTCTATAGGAGTCTGTAGGTGTCTATAGGGGCCCATAGGGGTCTCTGGTGGTCTATAGGGGTCTATAGGGGTCTATAGGGGTCTATAGGGGTCTATAGGGGTCTATAGGGGCCTACGGGTGTCTATGGTGGTCTATAGGGGTCTATGGTGGTCTATAGGGGTCTATAGAGATCTATAGGGCCCTATAGGGGTCTGTAGGTATCTATAAGTGTCTATAGGGGTCTATAGGGGCCTATAGGGGTCTATAGGTGTCTATAGGGGCCTACAGGTGTCTATAGGGGTCCATAGGTGTCTATAGGGGTCCATAGGGCCCTATAGGGCTCCATAGGTGCCGGCCAGGCCCGGGGTGTCCTCTATAGGGTCTCTCCCCCATAATTCCCACCCATGGGGATCCCCCCGCCCCCCTTTAGGGCCTGCCCCTAAATCATCCATAGGAACCCCCCCAAAATCCCCCCAAAATCCCCCAAAATCCCCAAAAATCTCCCCGAATCCCCCCCAAAATCCCCTAAAATCCTCCAAAACCTCACCAAGATCCCCAAAAATTCGCCAAAATCCCCCAAATCCCCCAAAGCCTCACCAGCATCCCCCCCAAATTTCCCCCAAAAATCCCCCCAAGCCCCCCCCCCGAATTAATCAAAATCCCCACAAATCCCCCCAAAGAATCCCTCCCGGATTTACCAAAATCTCCCCCAAATTCACCAAGATCCCCCCAAAAATCCCCTCGAATCCCCCCCGAAATTCACCCCAAAATCTCCCGAATTTACAGAAACGCCCCAAAATTCATCCGGAATTCCCCAAAATCCCCAAATTCCCCCCAAAATTCCCCCCCCGCCCCCCCCCCCACTCACCCTCGGCCGCCGGAGCCGCGCCCGCCCCGCCGCAGTCCGAGGGGGCGGGGCTTGTTGTGACCACGCCCACAAACACACCCCCTCTTCGTTGGCCACGCCCCCTTCGTGAAACGCGGCGCCGCAGTGCGAGGGGGCGGGGGCTGGCGTGACCACGCCCACAAACAACCCCCCATTCACAGACCACGCCCCCTCAGTGTACGCGCCGCCGCGGTTGGAGGGGGCGGGGCCAGATCTGACCACGCCCACAAAGAACAGTATAACCACAAAACCACGCCCCTTTAAATGCCCGGTTACGTAGTCATAGTGGGCGGGGTCTATAGTGGCCACGCCCCCAAAGCAGCGTCCATCACCTCATCCAAAGAGGCGGGACTTAGCCCTGACCACGCCCCCTCGCAATCTCCAGGCTCCACCCCATCGGGGCGTGGTTTGAATGGTCACGCCCATTTTGCCTGCTATTTAAACCACGCCCCTTTCTTGGCACGCCCATCGAAGCCACGCCCACTCTCCGCCTGCTCTCATTGGCTGTCGGTGGGCACGTGAGGCTTGGACACGCCCCTTTTCTATGGGAGGAGCAGCCGCCTCTCAACACCCCCCAAAATTCCCCAAATTTGACCAAAATCCCCCAAAATTCCCCAAAATCCCCCCAAACCCCCTCAAAATTCCCCAAAAATCCCCAGATTTCCCCCAAATCCCCCCCAAATTTCCCCTCAATTCACCAAAATCTTCCCAAAATCCCCCCAATTTCTCCAATTCCCCCCCAAATTCCCCCAAAATGCCCCCCAAATCACCCACAACCCCCCAAATGTCCCCAAAATTCCCCCCAAATTCCCCCTAAATTTCCCAAAATTCCCCAAATCCCCCCAAATTCCCCCCAAAATTCCCAAAAATCCCCCCAAAATTCCCCCAAATTCCCCAAATCCCCCCTAAATTTCCCCTCAATTCACCAAAATCTTCCCAAAATTCCCCAAAATCCCCCCCAAATCCCTAAAATTTCCCCAAAATTCCCAAAAATCCCCCAAAATCCCCCTAAAATTCCCAGAATTCCCCCTAAATTTCCAAAAATTCCCAAAATTCCCCCCAAATCCCCAAAATTTCCCCCAAAATCCCCCCAAAATTTCCCCCAAAATCCCCCCAAAATTTCCCCTCAATTCACCAAAATCTTCCCAAATTTCCCCCCAAACTCCCCCCAAAATTCCCAAAAATCCGCCAAAATTCTCCCAAAATCCCCCTAAAATCCCCCTAAATTTCCCCAAATTCCCCCAAAATCCCCCAAAATCCCTGCAAAATCCCCCCAAAATTCCCCCAAAATCCCCCAAAATTCCCCCAAATCCCCCAAATTCCCCCCAAAAATCCCCCCAAATCCCCCTAAATTTCCCAAAATCTCCCCAAAATTTACCCAAAATACCCCCAAATTCACCCAAAATTCCCAAAATTCCCCCAAAATCCCCCTAAAATCCCCCTAAATTTCCCCCAAATCCCCGAAAATTCCCCAAAATCCCCCCAAATCCCCCAAAATTCCCAAAATCCCCCCAAAATTCCCCTAAAATCCCCCCAAATTCTCCCAAAATCCCCCCAAAATCCCCCTAAATTTCCCCAAATCCCCCCAAACTCCCCCAAAAATTCCCAAAATTCCCAAAATCCCCCAAAATCCCCCCAGGGACACGGGCCGGTCTCTCGAAGCCGCTTTATTGCCCCTCCCCCCCCAATTTCAGGATCCCCAAATTTCAGAATTCCCCCCAAATTTTTTTTGGGGGGGGGATCCTTTCATTTCCAACACCCCAAATTTTCAGCCTCCCCTCCCCCCCCCCACCCCCAAATTTTGGGATTCCCAAATTTTTTAGGATCCCCCCCCCCCCCAAATTTTCACACCCCAAATTTTCAGGATCTCCCCAAATTTTTTGGGATCCCGAAGTTTTTTTTGGGATCCCCAATTTTTGGGATCCCCAATTTTCAGGCTCCCCCATTTTTGGGGTTCCCGAATTTTTGGGGTTCCCCAATTTTCGGGGTGTCTCAGGTCACGGCTGGGAACTCCGCCCGGCGCACCTGGGGAGGGGAACGGGAGGGGTCACCCCAAATTTTGGGGTCCCCCCCATTTTTGGGGTCAATTTTGGGGGTCATTCCCACAATTTTGGGGTCCCTCCCCCCATTTTTGGGGTCCCTTCCCCCATTTTTGGGGTCCCTCCCCCATTTTTGGGGTCCCTCCCCCCATTTTTGGGGTCCCTCCCCACAATTTTGGGGTCCCTCCCCCCATTTTCGGGATTCCCCCGGTGGTTTTGGCCCCCCCCGATATTTGGGGTCCCCCCGATATTTTGGGGTCCCCCTCCCCATTTTTGGGGTCCCCCCCCGATATTTTGGGGTCCCCCCCGATTTTTAGGGTCCCCCCACGATATTTGGGGTCCCCCCGATTTTTGGGGTCCCCCCCCGATATTTTGGGATCCCCCCATTTTTGGGGTCCCCCCGGTGGTTTTGGGGTCCCTTTTTGGGATCGGTTTTTAGGGTCGGATTTCGGGGTCCCCCCGGTGTTTTTTGGGTCGGTTTTGGGGGTCCCTTTTTGGGGTCGGATTTCGAGGTCCCCCCCATTTTCGGGGTCCCCCCTCCCCCATGTTTCGGGGTCCCCCCGATATTTGGGGTCCCCCCGGTGTTTTTGGGGTCCCCCCGGTGTTTTTGGGGTCCCTTTTTGGGGTCAGTTTTTGGGGTTCCCCCCGATATTTGGGGTCCCCCGATATTTTTGGGGTCCCCCCGATATTTTTGGGATCCCCCCGATATTTTTGGGGTCCCCCCGATATTTTTGGGATCCCCCCCCGATATTTGGGGGCCCCCCCGATATTTTCGGGCTCCCCCCGATATTTTGGGGTCCCTCCCCCCATTTCGGGGTCCCCCTTCCCCATTTTCGGGATCCTCCCCGTTTTTGGGGTCCCCCCCGATATTTTGGGGTCCCCCCCGATTTTTGGGCTCCCCCCCCCATTTTTGGGGTCCCCCCGATATTTGGGATCCCCCCGATATTTTGGCCCCCCCCGATATATTTGGGATCCCCCCCGATATTTTCGGGATCCCCCCCGATATTTTTGGGATCCCCCCGATATTTTTGGGGTCCCCCCCCATTTTTGGGGTCTCCCTTCCCCATTTTTGGGATCCCCCCGATATTTGGGGTCCCCCCCGATATTCGGGCTCCCCCCCGATATTTTCGGGATCCCCCCGATATTTTGGGATCCCCCCGATATTTTGGGACCCCCCCCCATTTTTGGGGTCCCCCCCTCATTTTGGGGTCCCCCCGATATTTTGGGGTCCTCCCCCGATATTTTGGGGTCCCCCCCGATATTTTTGGGATCCCCCCCGATATTTCGGGG